>NC_134837.1:59632379-59773884 GCF_004210375.1 Tachypleus tridentatus | reverse complement strand
GAATGTGCTCTTAACAAAAGAACTTTATTATAGAGCCTTTTGCAATGAAAATATGTTACACTGCTATTTTTCATGCATGATAATCAACACAAAAATGATAATAGCCAAACTCAAAACTGTTTTAATATAATGTACTCAACTTCTGTATTACAGTTACATTACATATCTGTTTCAGTACACTTCTGTGAGATGCAAATTCTTTTTTTAAGTCAAATAACATAAAACATATGAGTAAGTTAGTAAATTTTATAACTTACCAGACATATTAGCACCTGCCATAACTCCGGTAACTCCACTAAAAAAAACAGCAAACACAGCTGCAAAACTAGTGGAACTTCCCGTTGTATAATCAATGGTATAGTTACCTGTAGGCAAAATAAAATCCAAATTCACACTTACTGTTCCAAGCTAAGTAATGAACAATATTTGTGAGACCTGAAAACTCAATTCTCAATATTTTGCATGCTATAACCTATATTTCTTAAATTAAAACCCTTAGGTTTTTTTATAATAATGCAAAACTGTATAATGTTTTAAAATGAAAGAAACAAATTTTTTTATATAGCCTTTAAACTAAGCATTTTTAATTTATCTAGTAGACAAAAATATTTTAAATTTCAATACATGACATTAAGAATCCATGTTAATTAACTTCCAGTAAAATCTTTAATAATCATTTCATTAAAACATTTTAATAATTATTTTGGAACATAAATTTAACAGTTAAAACAAAATGATGCAAATTTCAACTTCATTTTAAGATTTAATTGATATAACTTGCAGAATACTAATGGCTGTTTGAAACTCCCAACATGCTATTGAGTGTCTAACTAATATTGCACCACTGCAAAAGTATCAGTTTTTCATATTTTCTTGTGAATACCAATGGTCCAAACATCAATAGTATACTAACTTTGAAAATACATGTTATCATATATTTTGTCAGTTGCCCTTACATGTTATAAGTTTAAAGAGGATAAGTAAAATATCCTTTTTACAGTAACAAGACATATAAATTCCATAATGGCCCTATGAAATTTTAACAAATCATTTACTCACTCCAAATATTATTTGTAAAGGTTTCCCAACTAAAGCCAGTATAATAGGCTTCAGAGATGTTCAAGTTATGCATGTACTCATTTTCTTTTGGAAGAGAAAACTTCCAGGTTTTACTGCCAAAAAACTGACTATCACAGATACAGCACTGATGAGGACAATAATGAAGATGACCAATGATGTCCTAGCAAACATAGAAGCTCCAACCAAGCACACTACAAGATTGAAGATATTTAATACAGTGCCATACAGGAAGTTCCACCAGTAGCCAACATGCAATATGGATGCAATGCTTCCTAAAGAGATACATCAAATTATTATTTATCATCATAAAGGTGAGATTCTTTGTCTGTATTTAATGCTTGTATTTCCTGATTAAAGACACAGTTAATTAAAAAAAAACAATATCTAGAGATTACATAAAAGTTGTTTAATTTTTAATATGCAATAAGTATTTCATTAGTTACTATGTGCTTTCCTGTGAGATACCACAATTATTTTTTTTTAATCTCTGTTTCTGGGCTCTGTCATTTGGCTGACCCTGTAGCCATCATTTAATCATAAAACTATATATACTATAACTTTAAATGCAATTTGTTTTATCTCCATGAAGTTTGGCAAGCTTTTAGTATACATTACTAGTCTAATACAATAAAACACCAGATCTTTTAATAAATTTATGAAGTTTTTACTGAGTTAGTGTAAGTGCAAGGTATTTTCATATTATGAACAAAACAATTTATCATTTTAGTTTCCCTATTTCAATTACATAAACTCTAGAACCTCTGAACTGAACATCAGATATATCTTATGTTTCCCACTCTAACACTACCATATATGTGCTTGGTCGGTTTGACTGACTTTGTAACAATCACATAAAAAAATTACCCTATTCACTTCCAGGATGAGTGCATATCGGAATAGACTTACATATTTATTCTTAAACCCAAACCTAATATGTTTTGAAATTCTTGATCATTTAGACTTGCAGCAGCATTCAAAGTATAACAAAAGCAAACCTCACATCTTTGCAGCTGTATGTAAATAGAAGCAAGTTGCTCACATCTACAGTCAAGTACATGCTATTAGGTATTTTTAATTGAGCTTAATAAATTTCCAACTTTTATATTTTAGTTATCTGCATTATAATAAATATAAAATATCCATAAAAACAAAATTTTAATATTTAAATGTATATCTTGCAGCTTTGTGCTATTGGAGCCTTGGTAAAGTTAAACATACTTTTTTGATTTAGTTGTTGTTAGTAGATTACTTTTAATTTTAGAACACAAAATATTAATGTGCACAAGAATACAATGTCCTATAACATTTATAATTTAACTGAATGAAAACAGAGAAGATATTTACATACTTCCTTTAAAAATTAAGAAATCACACTTAGGTGACAAAAAGTTGAATTATAAAAATACTTTGATGCCACATTTGTTAACATACATAGATAAAGTACTATAAGCTTTGAACATAACTCTTTAAAAGGTAATGATATGCTCAGACTGATATACTTGCATTCAGAAGGTTAATGAACTATTTATAAATCGTAAATTTCAGAGATAAATTTCTTTTCGTTTGTCATAGTTATGATTAAATGAAATTAACCAAATGCTAAAAACCTCATTCTAATAATCTTTTACTGAGAAATACACAAGTAATTTTTGGTTATCTGTTTAGAATAATTAACCTTGCAACAGTTTCTAAATACAAGTACAGTAACAATCACCTTAATACCAATGAAATACAAAAACTTACAAAAGAACATAAAACCACTGAAATAAAGCCGTTACTAAGAATATTAAGATTTATGAAATACATCAACCAATCACCTTATACCTCTTGAAACAGATGTATGCTACCAATCACCTTTAGGTCATTCAAATACAAACAAACACCTAAGATCCGTGAAATATAAGCAAGTTACTAAACACCACAAAACCAGAAGTAGAATAGACTTCTCTCCGCCTTTCCTATATGAAAGTCTGTAAGTATTAATAATCACATTTTAATTAGCTAAACTTATGAATGGCAAAATTATTTCACAAAAATATAGGCCAACTAGTAACAATTCAACAAAGGTGACAAAAGCAATATTTAAAGGTACTAAATTGAACTACAACTGTTGATAATTCTGTTTATGCTTGCAGAAATCTTGCAATAATATAATTTGGGAAAATGGATGTTTGTCTGACAAGGTTGCAGATAGCTCAACTAATTGTTTCATCTAGCCATCTCTATACAGATCTATCCAGGATATGTTCATTCAGTTAGTTAAAATACAATGTTTTTAAATGTGCAAATACTGAAAATTCTGTTTACAAGAAGATTTGTAAAAAGTTTTTCCAATATGTTTGTTTATTGTTAAACACAAAGCTATACAATGGGCTATCTGTGGTGTGGTCACCACAAATAAAAAAAACAACTCAGTCCTAGTATTAAAATTTCCAATATCAATTTGATTGTCCTTAGATTTAGACTGTGGCCTGAAATATGCTGTATATTTCGTTCAATTTTTAAAACTTCTATAAACAAAATAACATCATTTAGGAAAATAAGTCTGTATTTGTTATGTATGAATATAAAAAAAATAACACAAATCAATTATATGTACACAGCAATCTAAAGATTGAATCTCACAGATACATGTTAATTTCTTGTTATGCGTGCTATATTTATTATGTATGAATCTGAAAAAAAAGAACACACAAATTATGATGTAAACATGCAAGCCAAACATTCAATCTCACAGATACATGTTAATTTCTGTGTATATGTAGTTAAAATGTAACAAAATCTTTTTTACTGCAATATTGTAAATCATAATTTTAATGTAATGATCAAATGAATTTTAAAGCCAAGTTTCAGAGTACTGTTTATGTTGTTTATGCTAATAAAATTGCATTTTACATTTAAAAAAAATGCACATGCTATAAGTATGTTTGAACATGTCTCTATTTTGAATGGGTTTGCTGTGTAATATTATAAAATTTGTGGAATGAAAACTTCCCCACTTCATTGCTGCTTCCAAATAATGCAACATTCAAGAAACATATCCAACTAGTTTCTGCCCTAAAACCCAACAAAGTAAAAACTATGACTTGCAGTAATACAAAAGAAATAGATTTATTTTAAAGCAATTGCCAAGCATGCAGTGTCAAAACTGAAAGAAGTATTATATTTCACTTTAGAAAAATATACACATCTTTATTTAAGTACAGTTAAAAGTGTTCTCCATGGAATTTCAGAATGGGGAGTGACAAAATTAATGTTAACGAAGACTGTAAAATGTTTATCTTGTTTTGAAATTATAATGTTACATTGTTAATTTTGAATCTGTTCAATGTATATACATGGCATTTAGAACTTCTTGATGGAAGTGAAAAAGAAAAAAATTGTGACACTGCAGTGTACTCCAAACAAATACTCATTTAGAGAGTGGTAAAAGACATCAGTTTTTTATCACTTTGAAAGAAGTTAAGTTTATGTAAGCTAACCTATAAAAAAATCCAATGTGTGTCATAACAATGACCTTGATTTCATAAAATAGAAGAACACATAAAGCCAAAATACATTTATCCAGATAACGTTGTTTGATTACTTTCTGCCCATTACAATTTTAGTGAGAGGGGTGCAACAGGGTCATGATCAGAGGGCTGCACTGACAATATAGCTATTTCTCAATCTCCGGGTGTTTTCACTCCTAGCCCTTCTAAGCATTGAACACTCTTGCTCCAGTCTTTTATAACCCACTCATATATCCTTAGCAAATCTAATTTGCAAAATTTTCCACCAGTTTCAATGCACTATCTAAATACTGTATATAAGCACCTCATTCAAATAATGTAATCCCTTTTTCAGGCATAAAATTGCTCTTACTTATTTCCCTGCTGATTTCTCCAAGCCCGTTCCCTTGGTTGTGGTTTTGCTAGGTAGCAGATAGGGACAGTGGGAATGTTGTTAATCCATTCATGCACATCAATAATTAGATGACAAGGCATTTGGTTACCTTAAGAGAGGCAATGGAGGTAAGTATTATTGTAAATACATTTTCAATTTAGAAGATGTTAACTTCAAAACATACTTACAATCTGTTGACACAATAGCTATAATCCCACGCAGACATGATCCATACAGAAAGAATCTCTATAGAACAGGAATGTACCAAGATAAAGATGGTACAAGAGTGGAGGAACCACACAACACCCAGAACAGGTATGTTCTATGTCTGGAACCTAGTTCCTGTATCAAATGTGAAATAGAATAAGAATAATCATCAGTATAGGTCAGGCCAAACCAAAAAGCAAAGGTTCAACAACACAAGGTTGAAATTAAGGGGTCATGGTACATACATCTTATATTGGTGGCTAAGGCTATTGGACTGCAATGTTATGTATATATTATGTTTAATTAGATCTCAACCTGTAGACAAGTGATACATTTCAAATCATCAGAAATAATGATGAGAAAGTAAACAACTCTGAAGTAAACAAACTTTCTTCTCCACCTGAAGAAGTCCAAAAGCAACACCCCAGCTTCAAATATTGTGATCATATAAGCTGTATTCAATACAAGGAACAGAACTCATCCATTTTGAAATTATGAACATCATTCTCTCTCTCAACCAAGTGGGCAATGAGTACAGCATTTGCCCCTGGAATTATGGAGAAGGCATGGAACCTGTGCTTAACCCTTGCTTTACTCATGATAGTTCATGAGTGGCAGTCCATGATAATATGGTAACACCATATGATACATATCCATCTGGGAAACATTACAAAGACTGGGATTCAGTGAAAATAGTGACCCTAGAAATAAAAGCAAGTTTATGATTGAGTAATATACTCAATTTCTAATTAAAATATAACAAATGTAATCAAAATACCTACAGTGGGTAGTTGAAAACCCTCAAAAGCAGAAACAGCCAGAAACAAGTAATGGCATAGGAAAGTATTAGAGTAGCTCACATACCAGCCAACACAATTCCTTCCATAGGGCAATTCAACCAGGAAGCTATTGACATAGAGATATGCAAAAATTCCTCTCATGTAACAATAATCCATTAAAGGCCATGTGAATCAATTTGCAAAGCCATCTTGTTGTATAATGGAAGATAAGCCTCAGGATATTCAAGGATCCAATGAATAAACAACTGGATCCTAGTACCTCAAAATGAGTTAGTATGAGCCACATAACACTTGAGGGCCCTGATAAGACATAACAAATGATCAGCATCAGATCAATCACAAATATTAGAAATGGCAGGCAAATGGATTGGAGAGAAGAATCTTTTCTCTTCCCTGGCTATGAAAGTGTTGGGAAGAAAAGACCTATCAGAGTAAAGTAAGACAAAAGTGGAATGATGAAACATCTGATGCACACGGATTGCAAAGAAATCCAACCAACAATGTCCACAAGCCAACAAAAGAAAAATACTATTTAACAGAAAAGTGAAACAAAGAACCTGAAGCTAAAGGCTCAAAAGAAGGATGTGAAAACACATGTAAAACAACTTTAAACATCCCACTGTGGTAACTGAATAGGTTGTTTGGGCCAAAGAATATGAAAGGATTCAAACAGACATGATAGTCCTGGAGAGTCAAAAAAACTTCTGATATTTGGAAATACCAAAAAATAGTGGATAAGAATACTTCATATAAATCCATCATAGATGAAGCAAGACCCCTCTCAAAAACTAAAATTATAAAACAGAATATGGTAGATAATTTAGGAAGAAGAGAGTTTAAATCACTTTTAATATACAAATGGCAATAAGTATCCCATTTTTGTTGACAAACAACCATAATTGGGCTATAGATATTTAGTTAAATAAAGAGACACCTCAGAAGTTATACCCCTTTGTCGAGGAAAGGATCACATAAATTACAGGTAAAAAGAGTGAGCTTCTGAACATACAAGTGGGAAATATCTGATCAAGGTTCTCAACAGACAGCCAAAGTAAACATTCCTGCAGATATCAAAGCAGTGAAAACCATGTTTGAGTTGGACAATATGGTGCAACCAAAAGAACTGAACAGGAAGCAGATTAAACTAAAATCAGGATCTGGGGCAATAGCTGAATCAGGGTAAAGAAATACAGATGTAAATATGTCCAGTCTTGATTGAATGTGTCTACTGCTAATTCTTGACAATGAGGTATTGGAGACCAAAACAACTGCAGCTGAGAATTCCAGTGAGTCACAAAAGCATCAACTATTAGAAACCTGAAATGAGAGTAAATCCACTTAAAACCTCTTAATGTAATATCCACTGTATTCAAAGGATCCAGTTGGGTCAAGACAAGTGATATGCAATTAAATACATCACTCCTGGATCATAACATGCTAGAGACTGACATAATGGAAATGAGCCTGGTAGAGAAGATCTTGAATATATGTACCTACTTGACAAAAGTCTGAGATAACACTATAGAACTGTTGGAAATGATCATGACAGTTTTGCTCTTCAAGAGAGGCAGATCTTAAACCATTGCCCAGTGAACAGGAAAAATTAAAGAACATTATTATGAAGAGTAGAATTAACTTCTGTGCAAATACCCTGAAACTCCTGACCTGGAAGATAAGCTCCCCATTACTGAAGATATGCTTCTCTGAATAGATGGATCTCAGGAAAGGTGGTAGAACAGGTACCCCAATGGTAATGATGTTCTGATCCAACCATCATTCACAATCAACAATGTTGCTCTTAAAACAGGATACAAAAGTTTAAAATATGTCATCCTTTGGTCACACAACAACTACTGAAAAAATATCCTATGTGCTCTTTCCAAATGAATGATATTCTTGAGGGATATCCACATCCCCATAAAAAGAAAGAGATCCACACAGTAGGAAATGGAGACACAAGTAAAACCTTACTGTTCTTTCAGTGGCTTGAAATTTGATGAGGTTTGGTTGAGCATGACTTCAGTATTGAAAAGCGCAACCAGAAGGATGAGCTACTGCATTGGTGATAGAATTATTTTCTCTAGTCTCAAAGAAAGCCCAAGTTTGTGGCTTCTAAAGGAAGATCTGAGAATGTTGTTCTACTAATTGACAAGATGGTGCTACAAGGAACAAGTCATTCATATAATGCTGTATGTTTTGGGGGATCTCCTTGATTGATTCTACTTTTTCCATGCTGGGAGAAAGGATGGTAAGTGACTACATTGGAACATATGATCGCTTTAAACACATCACAGTTTTCTTGGATTTGTCTTGCTCTCATGTTTTACCTGTAAAGCATTTTTCCTTTTTTTTTTAGTAAACCTAAAACATTTTCAAATTCATGTGTTGTTGCAAATGATTAATTTATTCTTCAGGTGGACTGTTCCTTAGCTTCTTTTCTTTTACTTCTAAAGTTTATATTATATATGCCTGACTGAATTACAGTATTACACAATTGTGTAACCGTATTTGTATATGCTTATTTGATACATTAGATGTATTTTAAATTTTGTTTCTTAATTTAATATTAATTTTACTTTTCATATCTTTATTAATTTTCTTTGACTTATACCTCTGTCAGATTGTCTTCTTCAATTATTTCTTTGGTTTCCTGGCTGGTTTCTTGTTAGGATTTATTACGTAGAAGTGTTAATTTATCATTTTCTTTCCTCAGGGAGTTATGGAATTCCTTTTTTTGTGTCCCATATTATTTGCTGTAGTTCCAGAGACATTAGAGTCACAAATTGGTACAACCTATTACATTCTTCTTTATCATTGTTGACTTCTTGCCTTTCTTCAGTATAAAGTAATAATTTGGGAGTGTTAGTCCATTGTGTTTCCAACATCTAATGCAGTTCCCAGGCCTATCAATCCCCATAATAGTCTATCCTTATGCTAGAAGAGAATCTAAATTCTTCCCATCTGGTCCTGGATTATTTGTACAAGCCACCTCAGAACTTCCCAAAGAGACACCGTTGATCCACATCTCCATCTCACAGCGAATCATGTCATGGATAGCTTCAACTGAAAATGACCCCCTGATGACTTTGAGAAACATCAGATAGCAGAAGAGGTCTGGAAGGTCTCTGTAGTACAAACATTAACTCAGGAATTCATACCCATCTGTACATTTTTGTGTATGTGTGTGATTTATTAATATAAATAAAGATTTCATAGCAGAAATGCCAACCACATTCAAAATTACAATGTAAATAATGAATATTTGCAACAATCCTGTTTGTAGAAACACTTGCAGAACAATGTCAAGAAAATGTTATTACATTATCTGAATGAAGCACTTACTTGCAATAACTAGACAGAAAGCACATTGAATTTGGTGGAAATTTTTTTAAATTGGATTTTGCCAATGGCAATTTAGTAAAGTATAAAAGACTGGAAAACACATGTTCAAACCCTAGAGATCAATAAATAGCTATATTGTCATTGGAGGTATCTATGTTTTGGAAGTAAAAATATCAATTCAATTTTAAAATTAAATTGTTTCTGACTTCAGTTATTATCTGTTATGTTACCATTATTATTAATTAAAAACCCTTTTTAATCAGTGCAGACTAAATTAAGAAATCAACAAATAGTTTTCTTGTTGTCTATACATTTTATTTTATACTTTCAGTACATAGATCAGTGGTTCCCAACCTCTTTTCGCCCTGCACCCCTAAAAAAATTTTAATATGTTCTTGCACCCTCACAGTAATTATTTATTTAAGAATAAAGGTGAAGGTGGCCAAAACAAATGTTATCTCACACCCCCTGGTTGGGAACCACTACATAGACTAACAACAGTATTAGGTTATACTTTTATTGCTAAACAACATTACATAAAGGTATTGTTGGAACATAGTTTAACAAAATGTACTGGTTTTTCATAAAATCTAACTGATTTTATGAATTATTACTCTATGGAATATACCATGAATTAATTTCATAAATGAGCTTAATTTTGACTAGCTCACAAAAGAATTTACTGGCATTTGACTGCCTTAACTGTACTTTTTTGCTTCTTTGTCAGTCAAGTTGATTTCACAAAATATATATATTTCCATTAGCTATGAAATGAGAGGTTAAAGTATATTCTACAGTGGGTGTACTTGCTCTTTCATTTTATGGACTATAGGTAGTCTTTATGAAATAATTACAAGTCAAGCAGAAATCCCTTGTTAAATTGCAATGGATTATGATCAATTACTGAGATACCTTACAAATACATTATTTGATAATATTCTTAAAGTCATATTTGTTCTAAAAACAAACTATGTAGGTGTGGAGGTTGAATCAACAAGACATGACCAACTAACAATTAATTTGTTTGACAGTTCAATCATGAAAATGCAAGTCAGTCTAGCAGCTCATATTTCATTGACAGTTACATGACTGAAGTCTCTACACTGTCATAAAATTACATCATTGAGCTCAGCTTCTGTCAGTATGTGTTAAGTTAATTTGTAATATATAATATGTACATACTCTAAAACAAGTGTATTTGATATTAACTATTACTCTAAAGTCATTAAGAGCATTAATCCATGATTATGAGAAAACCCTCTTGTAGAAAAATATACATTAAAATGGCTGGTATGGGTAAAAGCTCTATGTAGAAGCGAACAATGTTCGACCTTCTTTGGTCATCGTCAGGTTGAAACATTGTTTGCTCATCTACATAGCTATCTACCAGCCATTTTTATATATAATAAGATCATTACTATATAAGTACATGATAATTATTACACAGTTCCAAATAATATTAGCATCCTGAATAATAGTACAGAGTGGACAAATTACAAATTTCTAATTTTACAGGGTGTATAATTTAGGGTTTGTTTTAACTCTGTACTTAATGTCATGCAATCTTCTGGATTGTTGGCAATTGAAAGGCAAGTAAAAATTGTGCACACAGCTTTTTTATTGAACCTTCACCTTACTGAAATAAATGCATTGTAATATTAATTTTATCAACCATTTAAGCAAACTGGTTAGTTACAGACTGATAATCTGCCAGTTTCCCTTACATTCAAACAAAATGCTTCTACTTTGAGTTTGATTAGTCCAAAGCCTATACACTGCTTTATGACATGGCCCTCAACAGGTCACAGAGTGCTATAATTATATGGCCTAGCCTGCATCTGTTTGCCTAACATGAGCAATACCAGTAGACTTCCCTGCTTTTTGGCCAAAATTTAATAATTGTACATTCCTTAACAAGTATTGTATGGAATGGAAAGTTCCTGAAAATAAATAACTGTATATGTACAATTATCTGGAACTCTATGATAATGTGTTTTTTATTACTTTTCACCACCATAAACCAAAATCTGTGAATGTAAATATATGATGAAATTTTAGGGTAAGAAATAATCATGATTTGAGTTTATTAAGAATCCCAAGTTAAAGTAAATTTTTCTAAATACTTGTGCAGGAAACCTGCATGTAATTAACGGTGTTCTTGTAAATGTCACATTGAAGACCATAAACTTGTGTTATTCCTCTACTTAAAAAACACAAACATACAATAATGGTTGTTGGTTGGTTGATTTAGTGTTTTATGGCACAAAGCAGCTTGGCTATCTGTGCCAAACATCCGGTAAAAAGTTAAAAATAAATTTAGTAAAACTCATAAAAGGAAATTAAGGTAAAACCAAACAAAGTTAAAAAAAACAAATAGCATAAAACCAATATTTACATCTAGTCTACAATGTTAAGAGAAAAACTACAGTAATTCAACCTGCAAAGGACTTTCTGTAGTGTAACTGTAATTATTATAACTCCTCAGGAAGACTAACAGATAAGTACAAAACCACCATCAGTCACCTGAAATTGGCCTTTCCAGTCCTGGTTCGAGTTATTTGGCGTTATAACCATTTTCAAAAGAAAAGTAATAAAAAATTTTAAAAGGCGTGTAGCAAAATTATAATAATAACTCACCAGGATGACTAATGGGTAGTTCAAACAGCAGCACTAGTTACCTGAAGTTGGCCTTTCCACTACTGGTTTCGAATTATTTAATGTTACAGCCAGTTTCTAATTTCAAGTCAACTAGATGAACCGTGAGTTTTAAAAGGGAGCCACATTAAAAGGTGTAATGTATAAATTAAAAAAACTTAAATGGCATTAAAAGATTAATGGTTTTAAAAACTAAAACATTACCAAGGTGGTCAGTGTCACCATCACCAATAACACTGTCTAACGTTATGGACAAACCTTGGGACAGAACATATTTAAAATAGTGCCATCGTTGAGAGTCGTAACTGCGGCAAGAAAGTAAAATGTGGCTTATTGTGATCCGAGTGTCACACAGACTACACATTGGTGCATCAGTTCCAGATAAAAGAAAATGATGAGTTAAAAACCTGTGACCAATGCATAGTCTAATTAGAGCAACTTCCTCTTTCTGATCATTCTGATAAGCAAGATGGCCAAAGTCCAATATAGGGTTTTAGTTGGTAAAGCTTGTTTTTGCGTTGCTCACTCCAAGTTAACCACCAGCTGGCACAGAGCCGAGCCTTGAATACAAGACCATAGTCCATATGCGAGACAAGCACAGCAGTGAAAGTGCCAGAGCAGATAGACTTAGCTGCAGTGTCAATAAGCTCATTCCTGCAAATACCAACATGGCCTGGTATCCAAAGAAACTAGATAGAAGTAGATGTTATATATATGTAAAATGGCTCGTTTGGATTGAGAAAATATTTTCGTAGAGGGCGAACAACGTTTCAACCTTCTTCAGCCATCATCAGGTTCACAAAGAAAGAAAGAGGTAACTGACCAGAAGCTGATCACATGTTTGAAAGGGGTTGTGTAACTGAGTGTCGGAATGTAGAGGGGGTGGCTTAGATGTTTGAATATATAATTTTATATTATTTATTATACTATTTTTAATATAGGTATAAAGGTGTTCCTTTGTATTGGTTTATTCTGGGTTTAAGTTGTTGTATAAGCAAGGCTTCTTTAATTTTGCATTTGTTTATGTTTGTTTCTTTATTTAGTAGTTGAGTGTTTTCTATGGTTATGTTGTGTTTATTTGACTTGCAGCTTTCAAAAACCTGTGAAGGTGACTTTTTATATTCTTTGAAACATACTCTTATCCACAATAAATATATTTGCTGTTTTTCTAATATTAGGAATATTAGGAACAAAAAATATTTCAGAACTCTAGTCGAAAAGATAGATTATGAAGTAATTAGAATTGATGAAAGTTGGTTAGTTTGGTTTGTTTTTTTAACTGTGCTTAAAGCTACACAAGGGCTATCTGTGCTAGCCATCCATAATTCAGCAGTCTAAGACTAGAGGAAAGACAGCTAGTCATCACCACTCACCACCAACTCTTGGGCTACTCTTTTACCAATGAATAGTGAGATTGACTATGACATAATAATACCCCAAGGCTGAAAGGGTGAGCATGTCTGGTGTGATGGGGATTTGAACCTGCAACCCTGAAATTTTGCTATCCTTTTTTCAAAGCTGGAGTGGAGTGGCTCTTAAAATAAGGAATCAAAACTGCAAACTGAAATATTAAACTCATACAATTCAGTCTGAGTTGGTAACAATTAGAAGTTTTCACCAAAGGTGAAAAGTTTAACTGGTTATTTCTAAAGGCCACCTGTTCAAATTTTAGAATATTATTATAATACTAAGGTTAGGTACATAACATCTGAATGTCCCAGGCCTATTTATTCCAACATCATCAACCCTGCTTACTGTACTGACCATGATTACATGCTATTGTTTGATACTACAACTTTCATTATAACAAGCTTGTGCACAGAACGACAAAGTTAATTTTTGACCATATTTTAAGATATCTTTCATAGACTTTCCACCATATATGAACACTGACTCCTTTGACCTTTTAAAAGGACAAAGACACAATAACTATAATGGAGCTGCATCAGGAGCCTTAACAAATTGCAACTAAATAGAACTGCAGAAATTTGAATTTGTTCATCCACCTTTCTTATGAACACAATTACTGATTTTGAAATGTGTGATTGTAAGGTTGTGAATGTTTGGCTTCAAGCCTTTGTAAACTTAAATTTTTTGTTTATTATATTACTGATGGTACCAGGAGAAGCTTAGCATCAATGCAAATAGATTTTTGGATTAAAGGGCTCTCTTTTCAGTTGGTATTCTTCTGAATTATTTTAGGGTGTAATTTCAGTCTGTTGGTGTTTCAAGTACTCTGTTTTGTAAATTTTTCACTTTAAAAAACACAACTGAATAACCTTTTCCTTTACATGTTCATTTTATGGCTCGATACTGCCTTAATCTTCATACATGAATATTCTTCCTTAAAAGAAACTGTGACATATGCCACCAGTAGTAAGTACATCCTGTGGCATGTATATGCACTATTAAAATGTAAGAAAATTAATATGAACTAAATATGTATGTATTAAACATGATGTCTGTGGTGCCACATCATGCATCTTCAACTACACATTACTACATTTGTATATAAAATTTAATGAAATTACTATTATCAATTACATTTTAACTTCAAGTTTTATATTACCTAAGTTTTATTCCTTTATTTTATAAAGAAACATTTAAAACAGTAACTAAAACTGTAGGTTTTGCTGTCACGCTGTCAATTTGCAGTAACAAGTCTAAACTTTATGAGCTATTATACATGATACTGTGAGAATACAATAAGACTGTCAGCATACAAGGTCAAATTACAATTCCATCTGTCTTTCATTAGCATCTGAAAAAATTTTCCAAGAATTTCTCAATGAGGTTTTACATTCTAATATTTCTATGCATAAGGTCAGCCATACTCACTTGCAAAGTCAAAGCTGTGTTGCTAGGTGATAGTTTGAAGTTAAATGACATGCTTATAACCAATAAAGAGTAAATTTTGCATTATTCAGTTATAGCCTAAAGAAACAATCAGTGTATGAATCTGTAGTATGAAATAGGAAAAATATAACCAAATTCCACCGTTCTCTTGAAGTGTACCTAGTGCTTTGCAAGTGTTTCTAACCTTATACATATGTTTGCTAATCATTTAAACTGCATTTAGGTTTTATGTTTATATTTTAATTAATTACTTATTATTTGTCATTATAAATGCATATTTGAAAATTTTATGATTCTTTACATTTAACTTGATATAGTTTGATTTGGGGAAATGTCTAAGCAAGATGGCATCATTCTCATGTGCAAACATTAGTGAAGAGTTTGTGGATGATCTTTACTCTGTAATAACTATAATAACTGTAAGGTTACATTGACAGGAACACATTGCCACATCTGCATCAAGAATAAAAAACAAATAAATGGAAAGGAAAATTAAACAAACTATGAGTGAAAAATAAAGGTGTGAAATTATACATATAAGAAAAAACATGTCTATTCTTCTGCATTTTTACAGAATTGAAAGGTATGTATTTCCATTTGTTATTTTCAAACATTTTATTATGCTGTATGTTGATGATAACAGATAGTTAAAGAATAAAATATACATATTTGCCTTAAAAACATTTAATATTCATGTAGGAGGTTCTAGATATTATGCAAATGAAATCTGAAAATAAGATAATAGTATTTTTATACTCAAATGAAAATCACATTGTCTATGAGCTAGTCTGAGTCTGAGAGCAAATAACTACATTAAATAACAAATATTTTATTATAAATACTACAAAAATCAAAACTTATTATTCTAAAACTACATAATCTTAGGATCATGTAAGACAAATTTAAAACTATTTCATCAACTATTTTCATTTTTATAAAGAACTTTCCTGAGATTTACATTACTTAGATTGTAAGTAGTTGTCATACTGATAAAGTATACACTAAACAGAAGTACTCTATGTGTTTGGCATTACAGAGCTTTTGTTCAAGTGAATAACTTTTATTTTAAGAGTTTTACATTCTTACAACTCAAGCCATGTATATTCTTACCAGATTCTCCAAAGTTATCAACAATTCCTTCAACACAACCAGACAAATACAAGGCACTTGAAAAAACGTTTGCAATAAAGAAGAGTGTTCCAATGCTGCCTCCGAATTCTGGACCCAATGCACG
Source organism: Tachypleus tridentatus (assembly GCF_004210375.1). Lineage (NCBI taxonomy): Eukaryota > Metazoa > Arthropoda > Merostomata > Xiphosura > Limulidae > Tachypleus > Tachypleus tridentatus. Next base: position 59,757,825 of record NC_134837.1, on the reverse strand, counting down.
ACTTATCATAACTGTTCAGTGTTAAGAAATTTTCACTTCTTGATGTTTCCAGACTACCTTAAATTACTCATTATTAACTGGTGATTTTCATCTATAATTTGTAATGAAAGAGAAACTGTAATCAAATATTATGATTTATCTTTTCTTTCATTTGATGGTGTATATATCTTACATGGTCTTCCTTAAAGATTCTTTTATTCTTTCCTATTTTCCACCTAACTAATATTCTATATCATCTAACCCTAGATAACAAACATTAAACTAAAAAAATTACTATGAACAGTTTGTAAAATGAAAGTAGATATTAGTTACAATGATTTCAATGTCAGAGACAAGTAGTTACAGATATAAAAAAAATTAATGTAAAACCCTCAGAAAAGGAACAAGCTAACAGAATATTATATCAAAGGATGTAGAGAGGATGTTTCTCTGAATTCAACTGTTTTATATATTTAATCCATTTACACCAACCACTTCCATTTCATTAGCATTTTACCTGTGACGAATGATATTTTTGTTTAGAGGAAAACCCACAAACTTCAAAAGAAGGATGTCAAGAGGAAATATGACAGTCACCTTGACAGTTTCTCTAACATGATAAAGGGCATGCACACTGGTTACTGATTTATTTTACGAGAAATGACCCAGCATGTACAATTTACGCCAACAAAACAAATTACATTTTCTTTAATACAGACCTTCCAAAAGATTACATTTTTTTCATATTTTCACCTCATTGTTTGATCAGAAACTACCAATATACAAATAACTTTCAAATTATAAACTTCATAATTTAAAAATGGCTTTCTAATAGGTATTCTAAAATGGTTTTCATATGAGACTCAAAATGTAAATACTTTTGAAAAGCACTATTCAAATGCACTCGAGTTTTGGATCTTGTTTGAAAACCATTACAACTTTTGTATGCGATCCTGTGTGATAACTTTTTAATCAGTTATTCTAAAAAGTATTTATATGACCCATTTATATTATTTGACCCAGTGAATCAACTGGAACAAGGTCAAGACTAGGAAACAAGCAGACACTAAACAAACTAGCAGTCTACAAATACAGTCTGCACCAATTCCACAAGTAAACTATAACCAAACATGCACCCACTACCAGAAGAACATCTTGGTTGACAAGTTCACTGAGGGACTCCCAGTGAGCTTATACAACAGCATCTGAAAGTGAAAGACATCATCACTTTCACAAGAGCTATATCTCTAACAACAAGCTTTACTTTACTTTACTTATCAGTCATGAAAGTCATCTAATGCTGTCCAGACTGAGCTCAGTAACAATGGACTGCATGACAGTATGCAGTGAAGGAAATAACAGTACCTCCACATACAAAAATAGTATTCTCTAGGTTAATCCAGACCAACTACAATGCATTTGTGTCATATAGAAGCCACATATGATAAACTGTTTCTTGTCCAAAAAATGCACTTAGCATTAACTTTGGCAGTACTCTGCCTGATAACAGAAGAAGTTCCAGTATTGCTTTATGATTATTACTATCAGATATCAAGCAGGATCATATAATGATCAAATCCATGTTAAGTGGAAGTAACCTATGAAATCTTTAACACTAGGCTTACGTTCATCAAATGGTGGCAAAAGGCAAACAGAGAGCTACCAACATACCCGAAGCATTTTTAATGATTATCTAGTCCTATGCAGTGATAGCAACTCAATAACTTGTCATATAAATATGAGAACTTCTGTGTGACCATATAGCTGATTTGATAGAGAAATAATGACTCAGCACCATATAGACAGATTATGCACGTCTAATAAAGAAATTGCTGCAAAAGCTTTCCTGAAGTACTAGGGAAGTCACCAGACATGAAATACAACAAATGCTACATGATAGTCATATTAATGATTGTCAAGAAGAAGAAAGGTAAGCCAAGGTTCTTCATGGACACTGGTTAGGTAAAAATGGTAATTTGCACTGCTTTTCTTTTCACATGGATAGATAAACATTTGAACACATTAAAAAGCTTCCACTGATTCAGTACCTTTCTGCACTCCAACAAGTGGCAAGCTGAACTGATCAAGGCTGCTTTTAGTACAGGATATACGAGGGCTGTTCAAAAATTACGCGGACTGACGTCAAAAACAAAATGTACTTTATTTAGAAGTTACAGGTCTGGGACCCCTTCAAAGTACTCTCCTCCCCAACACACACACTTATCCCAATGGTGTTTCCACTTGTTGAAACAGTCCTGGTATGCTTCTTTTGTAATGTCCTCCAGCTCCTTCATCGCATTTGCCTTAATCTCGAATCGTCTCAAATCTTCTTCCTTTCAAGGGTCTTTTGAGTTTGGGGAACAAGAAAAAATCACAAGGAGCAAGGTCAGGTGAGTAGTGGGGGTGAGGAAGAACAGTGATTGAGTGTTTGGCCAAAAACTCACGAGTTCTGAGGCACAAATTTCGCAGCAACGTGGTGCATCTTCAATTTTTTGGTCAAAATCTCATAACAAGATCCAACTGATATCCCACACTCTTCAGCAAGCTCCCTGACAGTCAGGCGTCGATTTGCCCGCACCAGGATGTTGATTTTGTCGGCGTGTGGGTCGTCAGTTGGCGTGGAAGGACATCCAGGGCGCTCATCATCTTCAATGGACTGTCGACCATCCTTAAAACGTTCATGCCACTTGAAACATGCCATACGCTTCATAGCAACATCACCGTAAGCCGTGTTAAGCATAGCAAAAGTTTCAGTTGCAGATTTTCCAAGCTTAACACAAAATTTCACAGCAAGTCGTTGCTCCTTCAGGCCATTCATTCTGAAATCCGCCAAACGAAAAAATCGCACTTCACTTAAAACCACGTAGCTAATACATAAATGAAGATATCTGCAATCGGAAATGGCGTAATCAGCTGATCTGTGTGAACCTAGCGACACCAAGCGGATTCCCCTGGAACCAACTGGAGCAATTCAAACAGTCCACGATTTTTTGAACAGACCTCTTATGTATGTATCTTGATTGGCATATTTTATTTCTATAATGACAAGTCTTGGCTCTTTCAAACACGAAAGTGTGCATTAAAAGATCGGGTCTTTTGAAGTTTTCTTATGTTCATCTTTCTTTCCATTGATTTCAAATAATTTATACATGTTTAACATCTTATTATTCTTTTCACAAATGAGTGTAATTCTTGGCAAGCAATCAGGTATTTTCATTTTTTTAATGTCAAAAGCTTTTCAACTTAAGTTTTCTGTTAGTGTTATTGACTTTTTTCCTTTTTATGTGTCAAAGGCTTATTTTGTGTATTTTAATTTTATATACATACTTTTGGGTAAGTACTGTGCTAGGCAAAGAGGGCAGCTCAGATTCATTGTTAAAGTGTAAAATCAAATATGCTAAATCAAGGATAAAGGTTTTTATTCTATTTCCTCTTCCTCTATTATCTTTTTTGTTTAGTTATCAGTTTTCTTTTTGTCTCTTTAGTTTTCTTTCTTTATCTACTTTGGTTTTACTTTTATTTATATAAATACATATTTGTGCATTACATTTTCTTCTCAAAGTTAGAGGGCATTTTTTATAATGTCCCAAATTACTTGATGTCCAACAAAGAAAATTGGATTTTTTAATGTGATATTTATACAAAAGATATTTATCAGAATTTATTTCAGTCAGTCTGACTCAAACTGACTGGTCAAGGTGATTTTCATGTTAATACTGCCTTTTTCCACCTTACAATTTTCAAATTTCATTTCCATAGCCTCAAAAACCTTCTAAATGAATATCACGTTTTTCAATAAAACTTTATATTTTGTTTAATATTTTCTCTACTCTGACATCATATGAGCTCAATCTGTTTGACCAAGCTGTAAATGACCACAAAAATATAAAAATATACTTATATTACCCTTCCTTCTTTCTAGAATGACTGCAGACTGGAATATAAAATTACTTTTATATATATTAAAATCTCCAGTCCTACATTCTTTCCACATTTAATTTTACTGTTGTATTATTCTGTGAACTGTGTATATCAGGTCTGCATAAAAAGGCTAGATTACAAAGCAGATCTCACTGAAAACCTTTTTACTTTTGTTGTTTTTAACTAACCTATCAAGTTTCTGATTTTTAAGTTGTTACTTTTATAACAATAAATAAAAAATTTACACAAAACTCTGTACTTGCATCTAGCCTCTTGTTTTGTTTTTTTCTGTGGTTCCAATAAAATTTAACTTTACATTTTTATGATAAAAGAAGTACACAATTTTTTTATTTATTTTAAATACACACTTTACAACACAATGCCCTACAACTAGCATAATCTATTTGGCTTTTTAACTAAGACAGAAATGCCTTAAGATGCCTGGTTAATGTGAACTCAAACAATGAAACTGTGGACAAGAATAATTTAAACACTGTCAACAGAACAAGAGAACCTGATTATCAGCAATCCAACAACAAATATCAGGTACAATTACTAATAATTAGTGAATGAGAGAAAATAATAGGAGGGCATGGCAAGTGGTTTTTGACTTTACACTTTATATCTCCATAAAAAAAAATAAGATTGGAAGCTGTAAAATTGGACTAATAATGCCTTAATTGTGTGATATATATTAACATCAGGATCTCATATACCAATGATGAAAAAATAATAACAACATGAGCAATTTGAAAAGAACAAGTATCATGTAATGTACACAAGCAGGTGAGGTTTGTGATTATTTTAAATATTTCCTTTTGAAGTTAAAGACTTAAAACTTATACAAGGTTAAAGTTCAATTCATTATCAGTATTCTAATGCCAAGTTTACTGATACACAGTGATGGTAGTTTGATTGAATTTTAATTGCATCAGCACACACAGGGTTACAGAAAGAATTTTTTGGTTATTTCATATTGTTTATTTATCATTTAGTTCTTACAAAGGATCTTTCTTCTCATGTGTCATTATTATGAGGTAAGTGGTTGCATTATACAAGTTTAATTGTAGTTCACTGTTAACTGGGTCAAAGACATGTCATGGTGTTTCTTTACTCACATTCAAAAATTTATTCAACTACAATTTTATGAACTAATTCAGTAAATTTGACACCAAATTGAAAATTATAATTTACATTTAGTATTATAAATTAGTTAATTTCTTAATTTAAGTAAATATTTAAAATAAACCAAAATATCAATTTTAGTGTGTCACTTCATATGTTTGTAACATCCAAATACAAAGTAAATAGCTTCTTATAAATAATGAACTTGTATTATCTGTATTGACAAGCTAGAATATGAAATCAGAACCTCCCATCTTTTCTATTTGCTGAGATATTGCTATGTTTACTAACTCAGAGTGGTCATTCAAACTCTTTCCATTTTTGGAAATACTTGATTACTTACATATAAACCAATCAAAAGCTCAGAATGACCCTGTAGTGGCTTTCTCAGCCTTTTTCAAATATACTGATATGGAACTTTTTTTTTTATGCAGGATTCTAACTGATAGTTAAAATGTTAGTGAACTGAAAATTTCATATTTTTTAGAACCAAACATAGCTGTTACTAAGCTTGATAAATTAGCAGAATTTTGTGGTTCTCATATAATGATTTGATTTTGGTTATTTCAAAATATATGCATGAAACCTAAAAAAACATTGTTTCACACTCTCCACATGCAAAATTTGATAAGGCTTAGCAACCTACAGTAACCAGAAAACAAGTACAAATTTCATAACTAGAAGACATAATTGTTTGCTATACTTTTCAATTTACCATTCTATGTTTTAAAAAAACAAGTTTAAGAACTTATTTGTAAATAACAACAATGTATATACATAATGTGTAACTGAAATGTGACTGTTTTACAAAATGTTAGTCCACTAAAAAATAGCCAAAATAGATCATTTTGTGAAGGCATTTTATATTCTTGGATACAGTAATATGAGTACGTGCTGCATTATTGCAATTTCTGTAATGAAAATAACCTTTATTTCAGAGAATAGTTTGTGACAACTTGTTGTGTTACCATTTTGATTATGTAAAGCATATGTTACATCTCAATAACTAATAATGTGGACTCTCCTTTCTGAATTATCCTGAAACATTGCATTTATCTTCTTCGATTACATAATCACACATGAGAAGACTTTTGATAATTCTTATGATGAGTTACAGACCCATATAATATTGACTCTCAAGAACTGGCTAAACTCAAAAAACATGCAGGAAACAAGAGGATTTCTTGGAGAATACATTTACTATTGCTGTTTTATAAAATAAGTATCTTACATAGCTTGTACTCTTTATAAATCCCTTAAATATCAAACATGTTTTGATGGACTACTGACTGTGAACAAGATTCAGACACACTCCCAAACAAATTACACATTACTTGTCCTGTATTAGCATACTTAACTCTTGAAGAACCACTCATTTGGTAAACAGATGCTAATGATTTTACAGTAAGAGGAGAGTTATCACAAATACAACATGAAAAACAAAAATGGGGAACATAGTAAAGCAATGAATATGACAGAGAAGAAACATTGTATCACTTGAAAAAAAGAACCATTAAATATTGTTCGAGCCATAAGTTATTTCCATTATCTATATGGAAGAAAGTTTACATTCTGGATAGATCACTCAACAAAATTACTGGTAAATGTATGCAATCCAGTATACCAGACAGCAAGCAGAGAGACTTGTCAATAGAAAGAATTAAACAAACTCAAAAACTTAAGCTTAACCAATGAAAACCAACAATGTCAGAATCACTGGAAACTGTCCTCCCCATCTTTATGAACTGTTTCGGACCCACAAACCAAGTATCTCCCTGATGCACTTCAATGCCATACACTCAACTTACTTCTTTAGTTCCTATCTTGTCACTACACTACTAAAAGGTAATACTGAATATTATGACACAAATAAGAATATTCCACAAAACAACCAAAGACCTACAAATCAGATCCCAGGATTTCATCAGTTCTGATGTAACAGAGCTGTCAATAACATTACAACTGCAGAAACCCTCCATATCACTAAACAACAGCTGATGAATAATACTTCTCTTACATATAGAACTGACATGAAGATACAAGATATCACAGAACAACAATGCTTTTATTAAATTCTACCTTAATGCAACAGTGATTAAAAATATTTTTTTTAATAAACAGATGATATTACCATGAGATAATAACACACTCTAATTTTAAGACATTTTATAAAAACATCTGAAGAAAGATTCCTCTCCTATACAGACAAGAAACACAAATTTTACAAACACCATGTTGATGATACATTGGTTATCAGACCTCATAATTATGTAATTTTGTGATCTTACAATACCTTAATCCCACAGAAAACAGAACCCATTTCATCATGGAAATAAATAGTAACAGCCTGTTATTTTTTGATGCCTTTCATTACAGGCATCATTTTCAGTGCATCTCATAAAGTTTAAATGAGTTACTTTTATAACATCCAATTAAAGTACCTTATTATCATGGTATACAAATAAACTTGCCACCAAAAAGCATCTAATAATCCAAATATCAATGTTATTCAAGTTTTTAGTTTTAACCTTATAATACATTATTGTAAAGAAAAATCATAAATTTCCACTAGTATGAAAATTGTCACATTTGCACTACAGACATCTCTCCTCTTCTCTAATTTATTTACCATCCCTCTAAAAAGTACAAAAGTTATTGTAAGTTACTCATTATAATGTTGCCATCATCCAGACAAAGCATAATTTTTATAATATTTAATATTATTTGGTTACAGAGCCATAAACTAAACAAATCAGCCCCCTTTCACCACACCCACCTGTCACATCCTCTCTTACACAAATTGTCAATGTTTCTCACTGACATTTAATACTAGATTTTTCATAACCAACAGAAAACCAAGGTTTTAAGATATTACATGATGTTGGGTTTTGTGCAAAGAATTGTCTATTTCACTATCAGGTAAAGCTTTAATCTCACAGAGAAATCATCAATGAGCTTAGCTAAATTTTTAATGGCTCTTGTCACATAGCAAGAAAGCCAAAAATCTGTGATAGTACTTATGGGGCATAGTATGTTTTTAACATGTTATTATTGTGTTCTTTAATGCATTATTTAATTAATTAAAAAACTATTTAGTGCAACAGTACCATTAATATAACAAAAAGGGCTAAGTTTTATCAACAATCAACAGCGTGAAGAAAATAACCACATAAGCTTAGCTTAAGTAAATTAAATAAGAAAAAAATTTCATTACGTTATGCTTGCAAGTAGTCTATGCATTATGTAATTCAACAGGATAACACAAGCTGCATACTCTCAAGTGATTTACAACTTCTATGGATGGAATATCAGTTAAACATGGTTTAAAGGACAATAAAACTAGAAACTTAAGTATAAACAGATATTTAACGTTGGAAGTTTTAAGTTATTTAGGATAAACAAATGTAGCTTCATGTTGCAACTTGAAGTCATTTTAGAAAGTGAAAAAGAGTAATTTAGACCTATTTAGATATTTTGGGGGGAGTTACACAGTAAGTCAAATTAACCAACCTTATATAGAGTTAGAATAAATTGTAGATTTATTTAGGTGGTTTTAGATATTATGTAAGTGAGATTTGAAATTTTTCAGATGAAGAAAAGTATTTTTACTCTTAGCATGAAGATCACTTTGTACTTAGAGTAGTCAACACTTTGATTCCATATATTCATGAAGACTTTTGTGAAAATAATTCATTAAAAGTATATTTTTGTCTACATACAACTTTTAATCAATTATTGCTGAAAGCATGCAGAATTTGTGAAGATGCACAAAATATAACAGAAGTTATAGTACAAAAACATGAGGTCACAAACTCAGCTGAGCCAATAGCAATAAAGTTATCCAACTCCTTCTGATAGATACTTGCATTCCTTGGTTTATCACCACCTTATATTAAACACAGTATTAAACAATGCTTAAGAACAGAAATTGAGATACCTGCAATGAAAAACTCAATTAAAACTGAATACCAACACATCATACATTACTTCACACAGAATGGCACATACACCATCTGAGAAAACTAGAATAATTATAAAGTTATTGTATATCAACACAATAAAACCATCAATAAACAAAGTTTCAGGCCTGGTAATCAGCAGTTTGTGGCTTCTACTGGTTGAATCTTAATTAATTCCACCAACCACATTACAAGAATCACCAGCCAATCAAATTTCACCTTATTCAATACTTCTTAATACTATATAATCCCCTAAAATCACTGGTGAAAGAAGAATAAAATAAAAGACTGAAGTCTTCAAAAATGCTGTCCCTTCTACCTGAGCTACTTTTATAGATCAATTCTTCAACATTTTCTCTAAAAATATCACTATATCCTTGAATAAGAAAATCATCAAAAAGACTTGGTATATGGAAAAGTTAGTATACTGTTTTATTTGTATATCAGGATTGATTAAAGAGCTTTACAATGCAGGAAAAGGTAAGTGTTGTAAGTTGTACTTTTATTAAATTATTTTTGGTAATTGTTTGTTAGAAATTTTGTCACTACGTAATGACAATGACATTACAATCAAAAAGTAAAAAAAGTATGATATGAACACAAAATCAGTGTAGCATTGAGCTAATGACTAAGTGAGTTATATATAGCCCATTAGACACATTAAAGTTATTGTGCCTATAATTCAGTTAGTTATATAATAAGAGTTAGTGCATCTGTGATTTAAATTCTGCAATTAGCTTTATATAAGTAAATTAGGCATATGTACCATTAGAGTCGAAACGTCTATTTAAAGCTTATTTCTGAAACCAGGCCTTCTAGGTAAACATTTCTTGTACTACAAGTCCTGATAAAGCTTTAATGATGAAATATTGACTAAAATAAAAACATTTTTTACTTTTACCTGCAGAGTATGCTTTCCATAAATTAATTTACAATATGTCTAAACCCCTTCTTGTAAAAATTCTGAAAACAATAAAATGTTACTTCACTTAAGGTTTAATTTGTAGATTAATGTACAGGTGCAACAAAACTAACATATTCAGACTCAAAATTATATAACTACAAAACACACTATATAAAATACATCAGTCTAAATTTTATATTCTCCTCCTCCATCATCCAAAAAACATTCTTCCCAAGCTTTCTGGATATGTACTTATATGTGTGTGTTTTTCCATGTAAGTACATATCACATTACAAAATAGATTTAATCAAGAAATTAATAGTAAAGTAATATATCAAGTCTCATATATGCCTCATGATTAATTAGTAAATTAGATTTGATTTGTATTAATATATATTTGCAGGGATCGAAATTTTCTATTTAAAGCCAGACATGTCGATAAAAAAATCAAGTTTCACTGACAATTTCCCATCTACCACTGGACATCGTGAGAGGTGGTTATATTCCTAACATATCGGACACAAATACATTGTCCCCTCAAAAATAAGTGAAGCAAAAGCTGTATGCACAGCCCAAAGATTTTGCTTAAAAGTTTATTCTATAATGAGTGGAAAATAACTTGCAAAATTTAAGATTTACTTTACGACAAAAAAAGCGTAAGTTTTAAAAAACAATCGTGAACTCTCACAAAATACGCTTTTTATGTTGCCTTATCCGTGCCATCCCAAATTGCCACATGACAACCAAACATTCACGACGATCTGATCATGGCGTCCTGATAGTAAAAAAAAAAGCGGAAAGTCTCATGATCTATTTCAGTTTGACTTCACAAGCAAGACTAATGAATCAAGAAGACAATACTATGGAACCCAGAGTGAAAAAACCCAAGCTTGTTGATCCAAGCCCAAGTGTTAAAGCAAAAACTGTTACTGTTAGTACTGGAACTAAGCCTACTCGTCATTTCCAGGATGAATGGAATAGAGGCCAACCATGGCTGGAGTATAATAACACTACCGGACTGATGTTTTGCTCAATTTGTCAGGAATATGACCAAAGTAGTGGAAGGCAGAAAAACACCTTGATAACAGGATCTTCCAACCTGAGAGCAAGTGCTGTTAAGGAGCATGAAAACAGTTGCACCCACAGTCTAAGTTTTTAATCTAAGACAGCAAAAGAAACACCTGATTTAACTCCCATGATGAAAGAATTGAGCAAACTTAACCAGACTGAGAAAGATCATTTGCTTGTGCTGTTCAGGACTGCCATTTATATGGCTTTGAATGCCAAACCATTCAGCAATTTTCAAGAGCTTCTGTAGCTGCAGGAGCACAACTTTGGTATGAGACTTAACAGAACATTATGCCAATGACAAACAAGCAGTTATCTTTATGCAGTATATTGCAGAAACAATTAGAATTAAGATCAGATCTCATCTGCACACCTCATTATTTTTTGGCATTATGACTGACAGCTCAACAGATTGACAGCCTGTGAAAGATACTTGGACAGTGACTGTTACCCAGTAACCCACTTCCTGTGTCTGCAGTCAGTTGAGAAGGCTAATTCTGAACACTTGCTACAGGCACTTAGTTCAGGTAAAGGTTTCTTAATTACATAGGATGAGAATTTTCTGGATTTATCCTGAATTTCTAATTAAGGAAAATTAAAATGGACAATATTTCATGTACATTTGTGTTTTAATTCAGGTTTACATAGTCATTCCATTACTAATATACATCAGTGAAAACTCAAGCATTTTTCAATTGATTTAAACCAAGAAGAACCATGTATTTACCACTGACAGAATTGGAGCTTAACCTAGCACAACTAGAGTAATAGAACGGACAATAAAATTTTCCAAAGTACAAATTTACTTTTTTAACAGAAAGTAACTAATATTGGGTACTAATGTTTTGTACTTGCAACAAATATATGGCAAATTTCCCGACTGGCTTGAATCAATTGTATGCCTGACAGCTGATGGGGTGCTGTCAATTTTGGCACAAATAAAGGACTTGTCAACAGATTGAAGGTGCAAAAACCTTATTTGATAGGGATCCACTGTGTTAGTCACAGATTAGAACTTGCAATTAAGAAGACCATCAAGGACATCCCTTACCTTGATAGTATCCAAACCTTTTCAGAAAACCTATGGAAGTTTTATGACAATTTGCCACAGAACTGGGCTGGCTTCAAAGAAACTGGTAAAGCCAACAAAAAAAACAGGAACCCAGTGGGTGGCCTACAATGAGCGTGCTCTGGAGTCAGTTTCTTATAACTGGCCAGCTTTAGCAGAACATTTGTATCAAGTAAAGTTGCATGACAAAAAGCTGCAGGATTATACAGTACTTTGACAAGCCTTAAATTCATCCTGTACATGGACATACTCTTGGCAGTTCTGCCTGTTTTGACATCTCTTAGTCTCAAAATGCAAGACAATTCTGCTACTGTGAACATTGTTTCTGACAAACTCACTGTTTGCAAAGAGAAGCTGGGCAATCTGAATCTGTTGAGAGATCCCAGAAAATTGTTAAAGAGCTCACAATATGTGAACAAACTGGCAAGTGGTTACTTAGAGGAAAGGTGATTGCTATTAGTGGTCATACAAGGGCCAGGGGCTCAAAAAGTGCCACAAAAGAGACAGTTGCTCAATCCATGGCTGAAGAAACTGCCATCTTCAAAGGTAAAATTGTCACATATCTGAATGAGAGATTTGAAGAATTTAATAAGGATGTTATTGGTGCCTTTCAAATTTTTGAACCAAGCAACTGGCCTAAAAGCAAGGAAGCATTGTCATCTTATGGCCATAATGAACTCCAGACACTATTGGACCACTTTGGTATGCCTTATGCAGGTGATTTCTGTGTCATCTGCTGAACCAGAATGCAGATGGCAGTTATTAAGGATGACTGGCAGTCCAAACTAATAAATGATTCTCTTAATGACCTGATAGCAATAAAATTAGCTAAGAATAAGACCTGTGATCTTGCAAGCACAGAATTACTGTGCAAGTCTGTAGAATCCTGGTGAAAGGACAGTAAAAAAACCAGACGATTTGTGAGTCTACATGGAACTCACACACGTAGAGACAATAGAGATAGTCTACATCAGCTGTCTTAGTGCTGGATGACTAAATCTACCAGTTTGATTAATGTGTCATTTTTAATGGATACAAGGCTTGTTGCCACTTGCTTTGAAATAATGTTTCAGTGCCATAAATAAAATGATTCTGTATTATATTATAATTGTTTCTACTTGATTTCGGTAATGTCAGGTGACAATTTTGAGGTGTCCTGCTAAAATTTCAAATGTCTGGCAACTTTCACTGTCCAGCAAGGCGTGTCCTGCTGAAAATTTAGAATATTTCTACCCCTGTATTTGTACTAAATTATTTAATACATTTTAGGCATTTTTCTAGCAGTAATATTAAACTATAAGCCAAGTTACACATGAATAAAAGGATACAATAAGCACCCCCTCCTTCCACAGCTCCATTGGTAGAAATTGCACAAATTGACAAGACAGTTGAAACCAGGATCACATAAGCAAGAGTCATCTGTGCCAAACACTCCAAAATGCCAGCATAACCCACTACATAACCTATAAGGAAGAGAAAAATATACTACCACTAGTAGACTGATTCTCTCAACTATTATACTTGAAAAACAAAATTAGTATAGCTGAGTCATTAGCAATTTAATATGCAGCTAATTAACAAGCTCATTAGTTGATTAAATTTAAGTAGTCAATCAGTATATTTCCTCTATTCAAATAAAAAAAAAAGGGTATGAGCTAGCTTTGTAACTTTTCAACTGTTGCACTTGGTTTCTTATGAAAGACCCCTTCTGAAGATTGCTTTATTAGGATTTTGTACAAACAATTTTTTTTCTTCTAAAAACAAATTCTATCATAAAAGTTTACAAAAATTACAAGGGGCTCTCCTAATTGGCAAATGACTCCCTAATGTCAACCAAATTACAGCATGAAGTAGCCATTATTTTTTATTTTGAAATTATGCAGTAATCTCACTCTTATTTTCTGCTTATCAGATGTATTGACAATTAAATAATGAAATCATGTTTTATTATCACACTGATGAGAGCAGTAATGTATTTAAAATATATCATAATAGTATTTAGAAACAATTACATAACCCATTAACCAGTTTACTTTATTACATTGTTTGAATAACATTCATATAAAAATATTAAAGAATTGAGTCATAAGAATATTTTGCAGTAGCCCACCACACCTGCTAAACAGTAAACTAAACTTATTTGATTTGATGAAAATTTATTTTATTGGTGAACAAAATAAGCAAAAGGAAATCCTCAACAGCTGCAGCACTTGAAACTATTTAAGGCAGGATCAGAGCAAGTTAATCTACAAGACCTTTGTTTCCCTTTATAATTTACTATATTTTTTGTGCACCAGCAATACAAAGCATTGGCTGGGGTATAACTGATTTGATTTTATTATTCATCAGGATCTCTACCAGCCTATCCTGAAACTGAAATTCTTTTAGGCATGATTAGAATAAGTTAAAATAGGAGGGTCACATACATCAAAAGAGTCTGACATCCCAAATTGAAAACTATAATTAAATCTCATATCAATCAAGATATGATAAGCTGTAAGATAAGAGTTTGTACTTGAGAAAAAAATACTCAGAGCCATTCTACAAGCCACTTATATGGAGCTAAAAACCATGTTTACAAACACAAACTCAATGAAACTATAGCATATCTATCAACAAAGTAAACAGCAAATTTGAACAGAGAACCAAAATTAATAAAATACCTTTATTAAATCTTAAGTAATCTCCAGACTATAAATTTTTCTGTAGCTTTCAAAAACATATAATTTAACATTTTCCTAAACTGAAAATGTATTTACAATAAAACTTACCTCTGCTGACACTATAGCTGTTCTTTGATATTGATTTTGCCTTGGACTCGCATGCTGCAGTCTTTTATACCCCACCTAACTGCAATTGGCAATATCTAATTCACAAATTTCTCCACCCCCATCAATGCACCCTCTATCCTGATACTGTGTAAAAGCACCTCACCAAAATACTGTAATCACTTTCTCAAGACTTACACTGGTTCTTACTGGAAAGTCAAGATTGGAGTGTTAGTGGAAGCAAGTATCACTAAATTACATTTTCAGTTTAGGAAATTGTTAAATTCAAAAATATACTTACTATCTATTCACACTATAGCAAAATGCCACACTAAGAAGGTGGGAGACTGGTGCAGGCATGATCCATATCAAAAGCATCTACATAGAACAGGGGTGTACTAAGATAAGAATGATACATAAGTGGGATAACCACACTACATTCAGAACAGGCACAATCTTCACTTAAAACCTAGTTCTTGTATAAAGGGGGGAACGATACATGTATAATTATCATTACAGACCAGCCACAACCAGACAGCCAAGGTTCAACAACTCGTGGTTGGAATTAAGGTCTAGGCCCCTATATCTCCCACTGGTGGCTAGGGCTACAGAACTGCAATGTTATAAACAAATATACTTTTGACTGGATCCAAACCTGTAGTGACAGAGTAATGCATTCCAAAGCACCAGAATCAAAGAAAAAGTAGGCAATGCCAAAGTGCACAAACTTTCTCCTCCACCTGAAGAATGTTGAAAGGCAAAACTCCAGAGTTGGAAAGATGGGATCATATATGCTTTACTCAACCAAAAGAACAGAACTCATCCAGTCTGGAATTATGAAAACTTATCCTCCCTCTAAACCAAGTGAACAAAATTATGGAATTGTAAAGAGAATGTGAAACACTGTACTCAACCACGGACACAGGATGGGACTACTTCAAATTCAAAATTATGAAAAGATATTGAGCCTCTTTCCATGAACAATATATGAAATTAATATTGATTAAAGAGAAGGGCCATGCACACTCCAACTGAATAGTTTAGTGTCAAATCTGAACTTTACTATAAATAGGCTCCTGCCACTCCTACTGACTTCTGGTGAAAGCATCCAGGGACTCCAAGTAAGAGGGCCTCCAACTTCATCTTCTCCTCCAAGAGCAGAGGAACATACTATAACACTAGAGGAAAAGTCTTTGTCCATCACCCCAGTACTGGAAAATGGGTGTAGTGAGGACTCCATAGCTCCACTATTAGAATCTGCCAAGTAATTTGTATTGGCAAGTCCTGAGAAAGTGTTCTGGTAACAGTGCAATAAGTGAACCAAATTCCCTAAATTTTTAAAGCAAACTGACCCTAATGTTGAAGAATAGCTATAACATTAACAAATGATAAATGTTTTGGAAACATACATTTATTATTACTTGTTCAATTCAGTTATATGTAAACTTTCTTTATAGCTATTTTCAAAATTGTGATTCATTAGTAAGTGATCAAATCACTTGACATGGAATCATAACAAGGTTTCAACCAAGGCCTGCATAAAAACTAAGAAAAATACTAGAATACCAAAAAATAGATAATATATTCAAGTTGTGAGAGGCTCTTAGGGATAGCAAAACTATTCTTCAGCATGGACAGAAGCATTCTAAAAATAAATCGATAAGTTAACTGTTTTGTTTATCAACAAAACTCTGTACCTCTATGAAGACACAAAAATATTAACTTATTTTTATTACTCTTCAGAAAATAACAAAAATATCAATTCTAAAATTATTCTGAGTTAAAGTTGTTGAAATACAGTTAGAAGTAGTACATAAAACTAAACCTAAAATTTGTGCCTGAAAGAATGAAGTATCAAAAAATATGAAAATCCACAGGAAACCCCATTTTCAGTCTTTAAGCACAATATTTTAGAATTAATTTGCTTTGTACATAAAATGTATGATACATTTCACATTTAAAATCAATGAAAGATTTATCATCTTTTTAGTCATGTGTTGTGACAATAGTGTACTTTTTCACATAATGTTTAAGACCTTTTAATTCTCCACTAAGTAACATGGATATGTAAAGGTTATGTATTATAAATTATCTTGGACAAATCTCCAATTTATTATGTTATGTGCATTATGTATTAAGATTTATAATAGCTGGAAATTTTGATTTTAATTTAGAAGTTAATTAAATATTAAACTGTGTCAAATTTATTATATTTGCCAACAAGATTGATACACAATTTTCTTTCTTAACACAAATATATTTTAATATATAAACAACAATACAATTTATAATAATGCTTATTACAAACAATTATTACAAATAACTATTATAAGAATCTTTTATTGACATTCATGAAGAGCAAATTAATTCTTTGGAATTAATTGCACCTGTACAATTCTCTTGATGACTAACTAGCTTGAAGCATCCATAAATTTTTCACCAATGACAACACCTAATGTCCTCATAAAAATAATAATGTCCAAAGTAATTCACCGACAATAAATGATTTGCAATGTTCAAAATCTAAAATGTTCTTGGTCAAATTCCAGTTTTCCCAATCAATAAAAGTAAATCACAATTATGGCTTCCAAGACTTATAGTATACTCACTGTAACTAACCAATTCTAATATTTGTCTCTTGGTGAAACTGTTTTATATACCAATAAGGCAAGATTCTTAAACTTTCAATGTTCGAAAATACACTAGCATTTTCATAAAATAAATATTGTTGATCCTTACTCTCAAGAATCTTCTACAAATTTAGAGAACAGGTGGGACTTTCACAATACACATCCAACAATATATTTCACATGCATAAAACTGACATAAATGTAGGTATTAAACATATACCAGTAAATCCATTACATGACTAACACTGTAGTTTTGCCCTAAATTTATTATTCAGTATCATACAATGAAACAATTGTTTTGTAACATTGCAGATTTATTTTCTTTAGAATACTAAATGGTGAACTAAAAAATACTCAAAACTGTGTAAATGTTATTTAAAACCACCTTTATATGAAGTCTTAGTTTATATCTTCAGTTTGCTGAATAAAGCTGAGCTGATAAACTTTGATTAAGCAAAAGTTTAGTATAAGTAAAGGGTACAGCAAATCAAGGAATATCTATAGGCACCTATATCATAGGCTGTATTTTAAATTTTATTTTATTTTACAGTACTGTTTTAAATGTTTTATAAGTGTTTAATTATTATTCAAGTGTTGAACATTATGAATTTTGCTTAAAATATTAAGAAATGACTACTCAGAGATTTTCATTGTTTACTTTCTATTTTTGTCATATGGTACTACTGTCAAATAGTGAGATTTATGTGTAATATAACCTTGCATTTGAAAAATAGTTCATAGTGCCTCTTGAATTAAAGCAAGCTAAAGTCAAACCAATCAAATTATGGCATTGTAGTTTTCAGCAGCTCAAATAAGTAGTATTTTTAGATATATTTTAACATGCAGATCAAAAAATAAAATGTTGGCTGCACTCTACAGAGTTTAGTAACATGTGCAGTATGAAAACAATGTCAAACTATATCAAAATGAAGCATCCTGCTGGATCTAAAGCAGGTGGCCCAGACAAAATTATTCAAGTATATGCTAGCAGTGCTAGTGTACCATTTCTGTAATAATATGAATAATGATCCTTGTAATCAAAATACACCATTACTGTGTGTTGTAGATGGAATTATCTTCAATGCTGCTTCATTATTTTTGTATATTTACAAAACTTACAGAAATATACAACTTAAACATACATACACACTTCTCCTCTATTTATAATAACTTCACTTTCAATTTTCCTTACACTCTCCATGTTTCCTGTCTTTTTTTAATTGCTCTATAAACTACATTTCCTTTTGGAGAAGTTTGAAAACTGAAAATTAATCAAATTCTGAAAAATGCTATCAATTAAACCCCTCTATATACCTTTCAAATTAAAACAAAAAAACATTAATGAATCTATCGAATGAAAATGTAAAATTAAAAACAAAATTAAAATCAAAAAGTTGAGGACTAAAACTGACACTCAAAAGTTAAAATGAAAAATCAAAAATGTTTGAGGAAACTGAATGTAAAATTTGTAATTTATTCAATGAAACAACAGAGAATAGGGATATTTGAGGCACTAAAAGAATATATTAGAGTGATTAACATAAAATGGAAGAAAGCAGAAATGATGAAAAGCAGAAACCTGACCTTGTACACTTTTGCTTGAGCTTTATATTGTATGTAGCTACTATATATATAGTCATTAAAAATAGCTCATTTCATGTTACAGTTTTGAAATTGTCATGCAGTTCTCATCACCTATTAGATCTAATTATCTCTTATATTGTTGGCTACTTGATCCATGATAGAATTTAGTTGTTTTTTTTAGCTAAGTATGTTATTGTTAGAGAGACAGTTAAACTGTATTTAGGTACTACTTTTACATCTTAAGTAATAATGATAATGCATAACTGAAAGATCTAAACAATTTGTAAATACAAAGTATACTTGAAAAAAGTTATCAGTGCTTATGATCTTGCATGAGGGGAAGATAATTTTGTAAATGGTTTGTGTATCTCTGCTGAGAATACTTCAATTATGCCCCGAGGGTATTGCTGAAATTTGCTAAGATGAGTAATAAAAAGGTAAAAGACAGAAAAGGGAAAGGAAATAATAATTTACTTATTTACTGAAAGAAATAACCTGAAATTATGAATATAACAAAAAAATTAAAAAGATTAAAAGGTATATACTATACATTTTTCTATTTCTTACTTTTGTACATTTCACTGTACTCTGTGTTAATGGTAATATATACTGTTTCTGTTACAGAAGAAAAAAAATTTAAAATAAAATAAACAGTACTTTAAAAGTACTTCTGATATTTAAGTTCTAGACATTATGCAAATGAAGTATAAAACCCCAAAAGTATTTTTATACTCAAAATGAAAATTACCTTTCCCTAAACCTATTAGGAATTTGAGTGCAAATAACTAAAGCAGACTAATATCATTTTTAGTAGAAACAATTAAAACAATGTTATTTTTCATGTACAAGATATTATTATAAATTTTGATATTATTTGCATATGAAAATATTTTTCGATTACAAAAGAAAACAGAGTATCAATCTTATTGGCAAATATAATAAATTTAATACATAAACTGTTAATTAACTTTCAAATTTAATTTACAATTTGACTCAGGTTTAGGCTACATGACATTGTTACAGGTAACATAATAAATTGAAGGCTCATTTGATGTTTTATGGCACAAAGCAGCTTGGCTATCTGCACAAAACATCAGGCAAAAGGCTAAAATTAAAGTATATTTAGTAAAATTCATAAAAGAAAATTAAGGTAAAACAAAACAAAACAAAGTGCCAGAGCAGATGGATTTAGCTGTTGTATTGACGAGTTCTTTCCCACAAATACCAACATGGCCTGGTATCCAGAAAAACTGGATAGAAGTAGATGTTAAAAAGAAATGGGCCAGTCAGTTTTGAATATTGACGAGAACAGGATGTGAACTAACGTGAAGCAATTCCAGGACCAGTAGAGAATTATATGAGTCAGTATAAATAGTGCAGTTTGAGTAATGCTTAACTTCTATGTAATCCAGGGCAAGAAAAATACTGTACAGTTCAGCAGTAAACACAGAAGCTGTAGAGGGGATTCTGCATGCAACCACTAAACCACAACAAACCATGGCAAAGCCCACACAGTCACCTGATTTCGAACTATCTATATAAATAGGAATGGAAGGATAGTTCAAAAGATGTTCAGCAAACAACAGACAGTATTCTCGATCGAAGTCTCTGCTTTTCTAAGATGACTTAAAGATAAGTCACATTTCAGGACTGTAATAAGCCATGGTGGGATGGGTTGACCAGTGGATACAGCAATGTTATCAAACAACAGACCCAATTCATCCAATTGCACCTGAATATGATGGCAAAAAGAAGCAATGACAGATCGTCTGTTCTGAAAAAGTATGGCCCACCGAGGAAGGAAAACACAACCCCAGATGGGATGCTTTGGTAAGGAATGAAGTTTTGAAGCAAAAGTAAAGAGAGTTGCAAGCGGCAAAGATATAAAGAAGGTTCATAAGACTATGTATAAGCTCTAAACTAGGGAAGTGAGAAAAGCCCCAGTGCAGAGCCAAAGTCCTTGATGATGAATGGGGTCCAACATCTTCAAGGCCAAGGTCTTGGCAGAGCCATAAACCAGTGATCCATAGTCAAGCACAATATATCTTTAGCATAGAACACCGATCCACTCCCCGAGTGGTGGAAGAGAGGACACAGAGGATGTTCAGTCCTCTTGTATATATAACCCATAGCTGCTTGATGTGTGGTATAAAGGTCAGCTTATGGTCAAAGATAAGCCCCAAGAACTTTGTCTCAGGGACCACAGGCAGCACAACTTCACCAATACAGAGTTCAGAATCAGAGTGAATACCCCATCAGAGAGAGAGTTAAAGCCATTTGCTGTGGTCCACTTCAGTAAACACTTGAGAGTAGTCTGTAGCTGCCGCTCAATGTTTGACAACTGTCATGAGATGTAAAAGTCATCGACACAGAGCCCATTTACAACAGTAAGGGACAGTTGTTCAGTGATGGCATTAATCTTTATATTGAAAAGTGCGACACTCAAAACACAGCCCTGAAGGACTCCAAGTTCCTGTAGAAAAGAATTGGAAAGTGTCGAACCCACATGAACTTGGAATGACCTGTCCATTAAAAAATTTTTAATAAAAATGGGCAAATGGCCATGTAACCCATATATATGGAGATCTTGCAAAATGCCATACCTTCATGTTGTATCATAAACCTTCAAAGAATATTGATACAAGATGTTGTCATTGGAGAAAGGCTTCTCTGATTGACATTTCAAGTCAAATCCAGTGGTCCACAGTGGAACGCTGTGTTTGGAACCCACACTGGGTGGGTATGAGAAGGTTGTTTGTTTAGTTCCTTGAACCAAACAAGATGAGCATTAACCATCCTCTCTAAGGTCTTACAAAGACAGCTCAAAGCAATTGGGTGATACTTTGAAGGAATCTTTCCCAGGCTTAGAGAAAGGCAGGCCCACAGCCTGGCACTAGGCATCAGGACAAAACATTCTCCTGCCAGATCTGGTTAAAACAATCAGAAGAATATCAAGAGAAGCAGGATATAGATGGTACAGCATTTCATAATGTGCATCATCAGGTCCAACCAACATACTGCCAGACTGATGAAGGGCCCAGTTTGACTTCCACCAGTGTAAAGGTACAATTTTAGTCATAGAGACAATCAGCTCAAAACGAAAGAGGTGATCGCTCTGCCTGAGTCTTGATGGCTAAGAAGTTGGAGGAAGAAGCAGAAGTTCTAGATACCTGACAAAATCTTTCAGTATTGGCAATGATCCAGGTATCAGCTACTTCCTGGCCATCAGAAAGCAAGATTGAGAGGAGGACAGAATTATATTGCCCTCTGACCTTTTGAATCTTGTCCCATATGACTTTGGAACTGGTGGTAGAAGGTATGCTGATTGTGAATTTAATCCAAGATTCGTTCTGGCTTTGACATCTTACCCACAGAGGATGTGCACAAGCCTGCTAGAAAGCAATGTGGTGTGAGAGTATGGAATATCTACGAAAAGTATCCCAGGCCAGTTTTTGAGCCTTCATTGCCATGTGGCAGGCAGGATTCCACCACGGATGAGGATATGATGGAAAACGTGTCGAGGTTTTAAGAATACATTAAGCAGCTGCTTGTATAACACAGCTGGTTACTGCTGCCACACAGTCATCTATTGATGGCAGGATAAAGCTCTGCAAAAGCAGTGAAAGAGGGCCAGTTTGCTTGATCCAGCTTCTACTGGGGCACATGAGTTGGGTGGCACCAACCACAGCCAGTTTCTCTCAAAATTACAGGAAAATGGTCACTGCCTTGTGGATAATTGTCAACCCTCCATGAAAAGTGAGAGAATAGTGAATAGGTTGGTTGGTTGGTTGATTTAGTGTTTTATGGCACAAAGCAGCTAGGCTATCTGCGCCAAATGTCCGATAAAAAGGTAAAAGTAAGTTCAGTAAAATTCATAAAAGGAAATTATGGTGAAACAAAACAAAGTTAAAAGATAAATAAATAGCATAAAACCAATGTTTACATCTAGTCTACAACATCAAGAGAAAAACTACAGTGATTCAAGGTGTAAAGGACTTTCTGTAGCGTGACTGTAATAATCATAATGTGTAGTGAAGGGAAGCAAATTGAGAGATCAATAGCAGTAAAGGACTGGCTAGGTGCATGAAAATAAGTATAAGAAGCAGTATTAAAAAGAGAAAAGTTGTGATCAGAGTATACACTCTACAGAGCAACCCCTCCTATCAATATCAGCACTTCCCCAGAGGGGATGATGTCCATTAAAGTCCCCCAGGGTGAAAAAGGGAGATGGCAACTATTCAATGAGAGCATCAAGGTCTGACAGATCATAGGTCTCTCCAGGCAACAGGTAGAAAGAACAAACAGTGATGGTACAAGAAACACAGATAGTTACAGCCTCCAAAGGTGTGTCAAGTGGCAAATACAGGGTAGGCACATGCTGATCAGTGATCAGCCAACAGTGCCACCCCTCCATGCACTCGTCCATCACACAGCCTGTCATTTCTGTATAAAGAAAACTGCCGAAGGTGACTGTATCAGCAGATTTCAGAAATGTTTCCTGTAAGGAAAGACATACAGGATGGTACAAAGCAATCAATGTCTTGATGTCATCCAGATTACAATGTAAACCTCAACAGTTCCATTGTATTAAGGTGGCTATTTTTTTTATGTGTAGGCAAATTGGGTGGAGAACCCTTCTGTTTACAACCACATCTTTTTTCTTTATTATCTTTATTCAAGGGAGGTCTGTTCACATAAATGGATTCTGCCCTGGGTTGATTGGACATGTCTTTGCTGTTGGAAGAGGATTCCAGCAACTGAGGACATGAAAAAATGATCGTTTTGCATCTTGGGGTGGGAGAAGATGTACTCGAGGAAATGCCTGTACATGAAACCAAAGGAAGTGTATCTTGGGATTTGCTGGAATGTATAAAAGGGACAGAGATGGGTGTTGAAGTTGATTCATTGATTTTTTTAACCATAGAGGTCAAAACACTTCATTTGGATTGAGAGCGATTCTTTTTTGGAGGCAGAGCAATATCCGTCTGCACTCCCACTGTAGTAGTGGAACAAAGTGCAGTAGCATATGCCGAGAGATGAAGTAGTGGACAGCAACTTTTGAGCCTCAGGGTAAGTAATGTTATGAATCATTTTCAAATGCTGGACCTCTTTTCCTTCCAACCATTTAGAGCAAGAACAAAAGTAAGACAGGTGAGAGCCATTGCAATTGATGCAATGAGGGTCTGTTTCACATTCATATGCATCGTGGTCCTTGCCACCACAACAAGCACACATCAAGGAACCCAGACATGGCGTCTTGGTGACCAAACCGCTGTCCCTCTAGCCCCTTCTGAATGAAAAGAGAGACATTTGCCCTAAAGGTTTGTCTGAAAGAAAATGTAGTATAAGAAAATGAGTTACAACAGGTGCATGTCAAAGATTGCTGCTCAGAATCTTCAAGATGTGGTCTTTTACTTGTGGATTGTTTTTTCAATATTTTATTTAAGTTTTTATTTGGAGGATCCATAATAAAAAAGGAATATTTCACTGCCCACTGACCCCACCCACCATGGAGCCCTATGGGGACACACTGCAATGGCAAACAAGGACACTGCAGCAACACCAGTGTTTTGTGAGCACTATACCCAAACACCAGCATCAGATACAATACCCACAACACCTGCTGAGAACATTAAACACTGGTACTTGGTTGACCCTAGCCCAAGTGGACCAGCTGTTTGACCCAGGGGGCCACCCATCTACAGGAATTCAAGGCCAAAGTGGTGTGTCAGGGTTGGACCCTTCAACCATCAGGATCCTCTCCTCCCCTTTGCGAGTCACCAAGCACATCAAACATGTGGATGGATGTTTAAATTCCAGATGAGGTAAACTGAAAAAACAGAACCTTCCCTGGGAAGTACCCTCACCACTTACAGGAATCCACACTGAGGGGGGCTCATCTATGATAAATTATAATATGTAATGATAATCTTCAACAAAATATTACCAATTCTGTGAAGATACCTTAAAAACATCTGTTACATTATGTATTGTTACACAAATGATAACTTCGTATATGGTCCCCACAAATTACAGATGGCCATACTGAAAGAGCAAACTGAATAATCATAATTTCTATTAACTGATAAGTTTCCAAGAGATTAACTAATGTAACTGCTTCTTATAGATAATTAATTTATTAATTGATAAAATTGTCCATCTATTTTGATTATAGTACATACACTGAATAAAGTATTAAAAGAAGTGGTTCTCAACTTTCGAAAGAGATCAAGAGCTTAGCAGTTGGACAAACTTGTAATGTTGGGATCTTACTTCATCCTGAATAACATCTGGATATCCATTTAATGAAGAATGGTTGTGAATAAGTTGTTTTTGGTTATGCTTGCTTGTCAATTGGGAAGATTTGTAAAACACACACACTACTAACTTGTATCATTCACTATAGAAAAAATTAACTTTATCTTTAAACAAACTCAGTATTTGAATGAAAGCTTGCAGCTATGTGCAAAGTTTTAAGAACAGTATGAAACAAAGTGAGAATTAGGAGAATTAAGATAAGTTTTTAATCTGTGTTGAACTATAAGCATTATGGTTATCTTTGGGACTCTGTTTGTAGAGCTTAACAAACACAGTGTAGTAGCTGTCCAAATTGCAGAAGTCACATAAATTAATTTAGTAATATGGTCTATATGCATACATGTTTGACTGAGTAATGTGTCTATGTAGATGAGTGGGAATGTATTCTAGACATGAGATACGCTTACAAACTTAACAAAAAAGTTTATATGTAAGTAATAATTTAAATTTATCTGTACCAATTTTGGGTCATTACATGATTATACTAACAACACCAGTTCCTGCTAACCTGCTTAATTTATAGCTCTGGAGTTGGTTGATACTGTAACTTTCAGGATGAAAATTACCCATTTGGGACTTTAATCCTGTCACAGATAACACAGGTAGTTAAGATGGTAATGTACTGGATAACCAAATCATAGTAGGACTTCATTGTAATCAAGATCATTATAGGTTTATTTGAAAACTGATAATAAATATTTATTACCAATTTCAATAGTAACAAAGTACTAAATGCTTTATAAATGTAATAAATTTCCACTTTGTTAAGATTGAGATACTAAGATTCAGACTAAATATAATAGTAAATGAAAATCATGTTAAAATTGTTCCACATCATTTTTAATATGAACATGTTAAAGTTGTAGCTTATAATTTAAAATTTATAATAAACCATATGCTTTCTCACCAGTCTGAATTCCTCTGGCCAAAATCTTTAACTTATCATGTATCATGATAGTGGTTTATAATAATGATCATAAGAAGCTGCATAAAATCTTAATGAAACAATTGGGCAAAAAGCACCTTAAAAGGTAAAGATTAAGTTAAAAAACTCTTTAAAACCTTGACTGCTGAAGCTGTACAAGGTAAAATGTAAAAAAGCACACATTAGACTTTCAAAGAAAAGAAAATCCAATCAAAAATGGCTCATAAGTAATTATTTTTATTACAATTCTCTTGCTAACCTGTAGTGAAAACTGGCTTGGTATATTGCACTCAAACTTTCTGTATAATACTAAATCAGGTACAGCAAAGATCATATGGGTTCTTATAAGACAATTTATTGCTTCCCTATTTTACACAAGCTAAAATCCATCATAACTGTAGTATAAATGACGTTATCAATACTCCTTGGAGTTAGCTTTCTTATAAATTATCTCATGTTCCTTTAAAAGCTTATGTACAGAGTGAAACAAAATTACCAGCCAATAATAGAGAAGCATTAGATGACTAACTTGTAGATACTCAAAGCTTTGTATACACTTTACAATTGTTATCTTTAAACAGTCAACCCCTATATTACATATGAAGTGGAGT
The DNA here is from genome assembly GCF_004210375.1 of Tachypleus tridentatus. Lineage (NCBI taxonomy): Eukaryota > Metazoa > Arthropoda > Merostomata > Xiphosura > Limulidae > Tachypleus > Tachypleus tridentatus. The sequence goes on along the minus strand of NC_134837.1, from coordinate 59,730,964 downwards.
AACAAAAAATAAATAAATAAATACATATAATATTAAATTTTATTACTTCAAAAGACAAAGGTTTATTTACAGTGTTATTTTGGATTACGTTTTGTTTGAAAAGGACTTCTACTCACAAAACTTTATATATGGAAGTAAGTGAGGGGTGTGTTTAGTCAAAGCACAGATTTGCCCATTGCTATGTATTATATACAGAGAATTTAGTCATATAGACATTACAAAACCTCACTACATTCTCAAACAAATCTACATGGTAATCTCCAGCTGCAGCTTAACATTTTACATCAAATTAATGTGGTCAAATAATGAATAGCTATAGTTAATCAGCATGCACCATATCCATTAGCTATGTTTATTATCATTACAATGTTTTGCTATCACCACATGAAGTAACCCTTTGCCCATAGATAAACATACATCAAGCCATCAAACATGATAAATAAAAAACTGAGAAGTTACATGCTTACAAAGGAAGATCATTAAAAAGGAAATAAGGCTAGAGATACTGTAGACATTACTTATCAAATTACAAATCTCTGTTTATGACTCCACCAAATATAATTCTAAGTAACAGTATGAAGTTAGCAGTTTTGTAGTTTAAGTAAATAACAGGCAGAGTATATAGTCTTGTTTGCTTACTTTTTTTTTACAATCCCCATCTGCAGGTTTTCAATTCCAAATTTATTTATCTTGTGTACTATATGCATTAGCATGCCAATTACTTTTAAAATCTGTTTTAAAACCCTTACATCTTCAAAAATCACTCACATGGAACCCCATCATGTTTTCACTAACAGATTTAACTCCTTCCTGATTTTGAATGTTAATGAATAGTGCATCAGAAGATGAAAACCTTGAACCTTCTTTAGACTGGATCTTTATTGTGAAACCACCACTTCAGTATCATGATATTTCCTATAAGAACATGCTGGATAAGAACACAACCACAAAATGTTGTGGGATGGTCAAGGCATTTCTCCAGAAGGATATGTTGGGCTCTCTCTATGCAAGTGATATTGTCTGTTTCTACAATAAAGGAATCTTCCAATGTCATTTTCTTCCATTATCTCACACTGCTTGTCTGCTATGCATTTGTCCAAGTATCTATGACTAGAGATGGAAATCAGTGCTTTTTGTCAAATGATTAAACAACAGCCCCATTAATCAAATACATTCAACAAACTGATTAGTACAGTTATCTTAATCCATGGTCAGAAAGCAAAAGAAACAACTGAAAAGAGGCTCTGGCAGCCAGTAGCCTTCCTTCTAGTAAAAATTTGAAATGGAAAGAAAAAGCCAGTAAGTACTGCCATACGTTTCTTTCCTTTAATCAGCAGTTCAAAACTGAAGACAGTGGCAGACAGCTCTAGCAGCTTTGTCAATAACAAAGCAGTGTTCCATAGCACTATCAGATCAACATAAAATATGCATAATGTTTTTGAAGTATTGTCATTTATTAATGTACATGTATAGAATAAGTACTATAATCAATATACAACATAATGAATTGGTGTGTCTATAATGAATTTTTCGACAGATACTTGTACCATACTTGAAATTAAAGCAAACCACAACTATGAGTGAAAAGATACATTGAACTATCAAAAGAATGTGATTATGAAAGTCCCAACAGCAGTACACTAACAGTAAATTTCATGATTGATAATAAATACTGATAGTAACTATAACTATAGATGTTTTCAGCATTTACAAACTTATTTATTTTCCTAATTTTGTTTGTTTTATTTAAGCTATTTCTAGATAAATTTACTTTGTTTTAGACTGGTTTTGCATCTCTACTCACTTACACACCTAAAAGAATACATATCACATCTGACATTGGAGTATTTCTCCCACATTAGACAGAAACCAAACTGGAGAATTAACAATTATAATAAATTTCACACTTACAAGCTATTTCCTCAGGAAAATTGACAGTATTTTAATAAATGTTAAATGTATGTTGTATACAAAAAAAAATTGTTTTTTTAACAAAGTATTTGTGTTAAATGTGAATTTCAGGAACAGAATAATGTATTTATTTCAAAATTTTCATAATTTGTTTATGCAATCTCTAGAACCTCCTAAATTAACATGAAGATCTTTTTTCAGTAACATTTTATATCTTATCTGTAGATTTATTTACACAGACAACAAATACTTGAGCCTACTGTATTTTGATTAAGGTCTAACAGATAAGGCTATTACTTATCTTGCAGACTTATGGACCCAATAAACTCAATAAAATTTTAAATGATTCTGGAAATAGCACTGAAACTGAAGTTATGTCAGTGATTAACACAAATGATTTCACATAAAACGTATAACCTCAGTTTAAAGGTATATTGAAAAAACACAGAAACTCAAAACTAAATATTTATGCAAAAGTTCTATTAAACTGCATTATGATCTATTTCCTAACATATCAAATATGTGTTCAAGCAACTTTATGCTTTTGTGTCACAAGCAATGATTGTGAGAGAACCCTTTCTGTACAAAACAGATTCAAGACAAAATTAAGATGCACTACAATGGATGAAAATATAGTGTTTAATGAGAATTATATGGTTAGACATAGAAATTTTATCACATGATACCAGTCTGGAAATTAAAATATGGTACAGTGCTAAAAGCAGAAGAAAACAGCCAAGTTTTTCACAGCCATACAGAGAGATAATTCAGAAAATTAAAAATATCTAAATTGTGAATATGTGTTTTTCTAGTACTTTCTTGAGGCCAAATTCACGATAATACTAACTCATTCAAATTTTTATAAATTGTTCAACTGCCATATAAACCAGAAAACATACTGGGTTGCTGACTAAATTTAGCAGATACTGATAAAATTTGATTAGTATCACAGTGGTCACAGAAAACTTATCCAGTTCACTGACAGATGGGGCAAACAAGTTTTGTAGCAACAGGAATCAAACCTGAACTAAAGCCAAACTAGCTTAAAGTAAAAAACTAATTATAAAGTTAAAATCAAGTAGAAATTAAATAACTCATCATATTGCTTTGTGTTTAACCAGAAATAAACATTATAACAATATTTGTATGACTTGGAAATGTGAAATCATCAAAAACAGTAAATATCAGAAATAATTTCAGTTAGTTGATTATTTTCATGACAATTGTTGGAATACTAGAGATTAATAATTACAAACTAATTTTGATTAATTATTTTTATGATAATCAATTTAATCATAATTTTGATTAATGGATTAGCAAACTTTAGCCATAACTCTATAAATGTACACTCAAATTAAGAATATTTCTATGACAGCAAAAAATAAAAACAACAGCATAAACTAACCTATCATTATACTTAGTTTTCAACTCACATTTAAAACAATACTAAATTTGTTATTCTATCTGAAACTAATATAACCACATACTGAATACATAATATTCAACCTGACTGAAGATGACATAAGAATATTGAAACTTTGTTTTGTACTTTATTTTAATTAAAGTGCTAATACACATCTGAACCATCTTGAGAATACAAATAAAAAATATTTAGTACTAAAGATTGCAACATCACAACAAAGATGAACTTCACAGTTCATATTTGTTTTATATTATTTCAACTTTAACTCTATGGCTATTAACCATAATTATCCATAGCTTACTCACCTACTCGAAGAAAGAGCACTGCACTGAACATTGACAAACAGACAGGTGTGAAAACTCCTGAAAATGTTTTCAACCGTCGGGTACTGCCATTAGGAGTATTAATACCATTCATTTCAGAAAATGAATGAGGTCCTCCAGTAGCTCCACTGAGACTACGAAAGAGGCGAGAATGCCTGAGCAAAGGTGTTCGATCATTAGCTGCAGTTGCATTAGATCCACTTGAAGTGACTGAACTTACTGAAGATGATTTGCGGGGCATCTCCAAGTTCTGACTATTTGCAGCTGTAGCTCGCACTGAATCTTTCATTTGCAAAACTCCTGATGAAATTTCATCATTCTTTTTCAGCAATACTATTGATGACAAATCACTTTTCAGTGGCATCAAGAAGTGCTAAATGAAAAACATGTAAACATAATTTAAAGCTTCAAAAGATAATTTAACACTAAAAATTCTGCAATACTTTGAACATCTAACATTTTTCAACAATTTTTAAAGCTCTCCTCTAGACCTGAAAACATGTTACCAATCTTTTTTCATGCATGAGCTTTGTAATAAAATTGTAGCAATTTCTGCAACACTCCACACAAAACTGCAGATCCTTTATGCTGTTTTCTGTTAATGACTTTTCCTAAAGCCATATATTAAATATCCTTACAGTTTCAAGGTTAGAATCACAAAATAAAACATACATAAAATATATAATCACTTTTACCTTAAACTGTCAATGGCCATCTATTTGTTATTTACAATGTATGCTTTTTACTCATAACATACAATTCATTTTTTTCTTGTGTTCAAAGCAGTTTTTTGTGTAGATGCCCATTGTTATTTCTATCTTCAACTGATTTCTCAACTCTTTGATAACATTAATCCTTGACTAAATTTTAGTTCTTGATGTCAAAAAAAGTATTTGTTGGCTGATGTGAATTAATTTTTGTACAGTCCACCTATAATTTTGGCAATTCATGTGAGCAGTAGCATTTGCTTGTCTGTTGATTTGAGTTTATATAGTAACAGGGAAACCGACAGACTCAGAATCTCAAAAATGACTCAGAGAAAATTAATGTCTACTCAACCAATGATAAAATGCTCACAGCTTTGTCACAAAATAATTCTGACCAGGAGAGTATGAGCAATCATAAATGCAATGAGTCTTGATATTGTGAAACACAACCATGCAAATAAAGTGACAAAAGGACCACCACCACCAAAACAGCTCTTCAGACACAGAAAATGTTGTAGCAGAAGCAGCAGTCCTAGAGAATCCTCTGCATTACCAAGTACTTCACCTGTTTCATCTCCTGCAGCTGCTCCAGCTGTGCCAATCACTTGGCTTCATACTTAACTAACCACAGTGACTCTAGCTGCATCACTAAGAAGGATGGAACTAAGGAAATTATGAATTCTAGTGTTGAGGCTGCAGGAATATAGGCTGCATGAAATGTTTTGAAACAAACTCCAGGACCCACACAGTATGCAAAATGTAACACTGACAGTCCTCTCAGAGCTTTCCACTTACTGAGTGATACGTAAACACTACATCACATCCAACAATGTTCTAATGCAGAGGCATGCAGGATGCAAAATGATTTCTGGAAAACATCTCTGCACTGCTATATATTCCTGAGATCTATGGTGGCAAATGGGGAAATTCCTTTCTCTTTTTTTACAGAGACAAAGCCACAGAATTGATTTAGAGAAATATTGAAATATTTGTTCTTTGACTTGAGAGCAATTAAAGATGCCCAAATCCAAACAGGCAAATTGCCCTAGTATTATAAATTTGGAATGACTTCACTGAAAACAGCATTGTCTACTAGAAGCCAGAAGATAATATTACTATAGATGAGCAGCTGTTTGTCACAAAAGCAGTGTTGCTGGACACAATACATGGCAAACAAACTGAACAAATTTGAAATAAAATTTTAGCTCCGGTGAATGTTGCCTCAAAATAAATTTTGAATAAATTCCTTTAACTCAGAAAGACAAACATGCCCAGCTGATCAGAGACTGGCAGACACTAAATGACAAATGTTGGCACTGACACTAATGAAAAGAAAAACTCAGAGACTGCTTTTCTACAACCAGAAAAATTACAAAGTACATGTACAGACCAAATGGCACTTTATTACTCTGATTCTCATAAGAGTCTAGTTGCTGTATTTTATAACTTTTTGGGTCTGGCAACCATCAATTTCCTTATTTTGTAGAAAAAATGCACTGGATGAAATATAAGTAGGGAAGATTTCATCTTAAAGCTAGCCTTTGAACTGAGACAAAAAACAGGTGAGAAAACTGCAAGGCACCAAGAATCTTAGCCTAAATCCACTGAAACATGTAAAAAATTCCAGGAAGCTAAATGCAATAAAACAGAACTTCAGATACATGTAACCAGTGTAAAAGACTTGTGTGTGCTCAGCTGCATGAACTGTGCCATTTAGCCTACTTTGTAATAGAAGTTATGTAATTTTCTTCATGACTTTTAAAAACACAAGTTGTTTAGAACAATGTACCCACAAGTTTACACTAAAAGAAATTTTGTATGTACATACAACTGTTTATACTAAACACCAACATGTTTTATGTTTATTTTATTATAGTATTTAAATTATTGTATTTTTCCCAAAATATGTCCATTTAATACCATTTTGGCCATAATTACATTTGACATTGAAAGATAAATCTATTGAGTTTTGTCCAATTATTTATCTTTCATTTAAAACTGATATTTTAACGTAGTTGTGAAAAGGATGACTGTATGGTGATTCTTGATATATGCAAGTATATGTTGTGAAAACTTTGACAGTTCTAGTGCTAATGAGAATTTGCATCTATATATTTTCCATTAAAATGTATTTCCAGTCTTTATAAATCTAAAGTCCTCAAACATATTAATTTTATCATTAATACTTAAATTCCAAATTAAATTAACTAATTATTCCAACACATCAAAAATAATACAAAATATACTTCTTTAATGAAATTATTTTAAAGCACCTTAATGTTGTAAAAATTAAAACATTTGATGTATATAATAAAGATTAATTTAACTTTTCTGCAAAGGCAATAAAACATCACAAAACAAGACAGCTTGTCACCAACTCACTCCCCAAACAAATTGCAAAAACTAACAACTAAAGACATGCACATTACAAATATTATAATTTTCCTACATTAAAAATGTGGTTCCAACAGACACCTATCCACACAATAGCTTTTATCTTTCAATACTGTCCCTCAATATGCACAGTTTTTGCTCACCACTAGCCTTGATATTACCACCTACCCCAATGTGTTTACACATGGTACAGCTACAATGTAGTATTCAAATAAGTATGCAACAACCTTCCATCAATAAGAGAGAAACATGATCTCCTGATACTCCTGACTCCTCTTATACTGTATGGCCAAAGCTTTACTTTGAAATTATGCAAAAAAAGAAACACCAAAATGGAGAGAATAGGTGGGGAGCATTAGGGCAAGTAATAGCTACCATATACACATTTCATGTTGGAAAATTATAACTTTTGATACAATACTTTACCTCTCTTCACATAAAAGCTAGAACCCCACACAGTACTAATGCAAAAGTTGCCTTGATAATCACCCTTCAATAAAGACACATGTAGCATGAAAATCTCAATAGATGATCACATTTATACCAAGTATACTCTTTGCATACAGAGAAAGTATATGTTGCAAATACAGACCAAAAAAGACATATCCAATATTTATGCAATTTGATACAATAAATGGTATAGAAAGGCAAGAGCGCATCTGACCATAATTAGTAAAAATGGGAATAAAGCATCTGGGCCATAGTAAGAGGAGGGCCCCTACTGTCTTCACCTTTAGCCCAGGAATCAGAAACTAAATTCCATTTTTTGTTACAAAAACCCAGGCACTGTAGACTTGTGCAGACCAATGTACACCAGGCCACTCAGGAACCTCACTTTTAGGTGATAACAGAAAGGTTTTAATTTGGTTTGTTTTGAATTTCATGCAAAACTACATGAGGGTTATCTGCACTAGCTGTCCCTAATTAAGCAGTGTAAAACTAAAGACAAGGCAGGTAGTCATCATCACTCACTGCCAACTCTTGGGCTACTCTTTTACCAACAAATAGTGGGATTGACTGTCATATTATAATGCCCCCACAGCTGAAAGGACAAGCATGTTTGGTGCAACAGGAATTTGAACCCATGATCCTCAGATTACTACTCAAGTGCCTTAACCATCTGGCCATGCTGGGCCAGATGACTGAAGGAGGAATACAACATGATGCAATTTATCATCCAGTCCATGGTAGGAGGAGATAAGAGGACTTAAGCTGGATAACTGGTCCTATTGCAATCCAACACCAGACCATCAGAAGGATGAAAGATCCCAAAAGGTCAGCTCAAATTAATTCACTAATTTGAACTGTTGATAAAATATCAAGTTCCAGATCAGGTAGAAGACTCAACGTTGTTTGTAAGTTTGTATAACTTTGGAATATAAATTATTATTTCTAACAACTGTTATTATCAATTGTATTATTGTTAGTGTATTAAAATATATCTGTGTGAAGAAAAAAACTATGACACAATCCTGATGGCAAATACATAAACTTAATAAATGTTGCCATTTAATTAACTACTAAATCCAATTTACAATTTAATTCAGTTTTAGGCTATTTCTGATTGTAATATTTAACAAGAAAAATTATCTATGAGCAATGCTCATAGCCAGTAGTCAAGTGATTAAGGATAAACAAAATGTTAGGATAGAAGTAGAGCCTTTGACAGATGATAACAGAAGGCCCACATCTGATCATGATGTAGATGGGTTATTAAATTCTGTTTTGTTTTGTTTTTCAGTTTTGCTAATAACAATTTCAGCAATATTCCTCATCCTTAACAGTACATATATCTAACAATTTGATCATGTTAAGTTTCAACTTAAGACAAAACACAGTTAACACAGTTCCACTATAAGAAAATCTTGACAAACAAATCTTCTGACATTTTTTGAAAAAAACACCACTTACGTGAGGAGGTAAGGGTGTAGATTTGGTGTATGTGAATTTTAAGTAAGTATCTGACAAGGTTCCACATAAAGGCTTGTAAAAAATTTATCTCTGTAATTAACTGGATAAAAGATAGGCTGGATGGAAGAAAACAAAGAGCAGGGAATAAACTATCCAGATTTGAATCATAATTTGTGAATCAAAACAACCCCACTGGTTAGTAGCTTGCCTCTTTGCTTAGTATAACATGCAAATCATTAATTTCCCTTGTATAGTCTTTAAAACCAACAACATAGTGATACACCAAAGCTGATGTTCACTTCTTTAAAACTCCCAAAAAAATGGTGCATACAGTATTTTACCACTTTGTCATGCATACATCACATCACATACATTTGGTATAGTCTGTTGACCATGTCTGGAATACACCCACAGCCTAATTAACTGCATTAGACTATATATGTACAGTAAATACATTGCACATTTAGTAGCGAGTCAGTTACAAACTTTCAATATGGATTCAGTCCAAAGTATCAATAATATACTACTGTATCTTCATAAAATTAGAAAGACTTTTAGTAAACATTACAAGTCATTTGTACACATAAAACTAGGTTTCTAATGAAGAACTATCACTAAAACTTTTTCTGTGAAAATATCAATTTTTTTACTGGTCCAAGTACAAAATTGTTTGTTAAAATTAAAAATATTTTAATCTCAAAATTATCAAATGTTAGTTATATTATCTCTTAAAACCTCCTAAATACAGTTCAATTTTTTTTTTAGTTAAACATATTTTCTGTTTTTTCCTTAAGTTTACTCCATATAAAAAGTTGATTAATTTGATCAACCTCATAACCACCAAAACATAAATACTGAAATGATTCTAAATTATCTTTCTTTTTTTAACTACAACATGAAAGTACATTTGTTTATTCTAACTTCAAAATCATTACAGTATACAATATTTGTTAATACTTAAATTTTATTGCTTTATTGTCCTTTGAACCATTTCTAACTGCTAGTACAATTCACACCATTATAAACTGTAAATCTTTGGAGAATGTGAAGCTCTTGTTATACTACTGAATTATATAACCCAAGAGTTACTCACATGCATGCATGTCTGGTGAGGAGTATTTTCATGTAATTTAATTATTTTAATTACTTTACTAAATAAAGAAATACACATGAAAACCAAGAAACAAAGTACTTACATTTGTTTTTGTTTTGTTTTCTGCAGTAACTGAATGACACTTAACTCTTTTTTCTTTTATACCAAATCATTTTATTTAATTAAATAATGAACCAAAGAATATAAAATAGCATGTAAAAAGTATACAATGTCCTATAACTATCAAAATGTGACAAGAGCTACTAAATATTCATCCTGACTAGTCGATGCACTACCCTCTCGAATGAAGCTTGTAATGTAATGGTTTTCTGTACACAAAACAATGCAATATAATATACTTTACATATGAAAATCTTGGCTTTCTATTGGTTAAAAATAACATAGAATCAAAAATAATAGACAGAGGTATTTGTAACTCATGAAACTGAGGACATAAAAGGTGTGTGGCAAGGTCCATAGTCTGATTTTCTATTTGAAGGCTTTGTAACCAAACAATTTTAAAGGCTATAAATATTATGCTTTATCTGAACAATGACAATATTTTAATAAGTAATTTATCATAAAATCTGTACTTCTTGAAGGAATGGTAAACAAGTTAGAGAATAGGATGTATAGAGAAAAAGGACATTTCTTACACTAGGAGAAATTCAAAATGTTTTTCTGATGTTGCATTATAAAATTAAGAACTTAACATTCATATAATATTAAAATATTGATTACTAGCTATGACTTTACCATACTAATCGGTTTAACATGAACAAACAAAAAAAGTATAATTAAATTCTAAATGCTAATCACTAAAAACCTTCTGAAATGCAGAGTAATGACACAAGGGATAAATTGCTGCTGAAAAGTCCCTAGACATTTTCTTCTTGAAAAGCCAAGACCACATTGTGAAAAGAATGAGGTCTTACCAAAAATTAGAAATAAACTAGATTAACTGGAAAAATGATTTGTGGCATTCTTTTTCAGTTGAAATATCTTCAAGTAACTTCCTTCTCTGATTAATTGATTGTTGTAATATTTTGTAACAAATGAATCATTTAATATTTCTCAAAGTTTAAGTTTTACTTTATATACCAGGTACTGTTTTGTTCATGAAATTTCATGTATGGTACAATTACATATTAGGGTTTGAAGCTGAATACAAGTATTGTTAGAATAAAAACAAATCATTTCCATCTTTTTTTTTTTCCATTCATGGATGTCTTTACAAAGAGTTAGGACCTATAGTGCTGGGTTTAATTGTCATAATGTGTTAAAAACTTGCTAAGCAATATTTGCTAAGTGCTAATCAAATCCACAAAACTATTTTGTGCCATGGAAGAATGTTATAAATGGATTTCAGTCAAACTGGATTAATGTCACAAGGAGAGTACCTCAGGGGTCATTATTATGACCTTTGCTTTTTTTTTTCTTTCTTTTTTTATTTACAAATCCACAAAACTATTTTGTGCCATAGAAGAATGTTATAAATGGATTTCAGTCAAACTGGATTAATGTCACAAGGGGGAGTACCTCAGGGGTTAGTATTATCACCTTTGCTTTTTTTTTTTTATTTACATCAATGACATATATGAAGGAAAGGTCAATAACTTACTTGAATTTGCAGATGATATTAAGGTATTGGATGTTGCTAGCTTCAAAGCGAATAATGCTGCTTTACAAAATGATTTAGACCATTTAGTGAGTTAGGCAAATAAATGGCTGATGGATTTTAATTATAACAAATGCAAGGTAATGTATACAGGTTACAGTAATTTGAATTATAAGTATAAATTGAGTAGGAACACATTTAACAGCATTATCTTGGTGTAATGTTTGATCAGTCTCTTAAACTATACAAGTAGTGGCATAACAAATAGGATTTTGGGTAGTATCTATAAAAATATTGAATACAAATCTATAGAGGTTATAATTTCATTGTATAGATCACTGGATAGGCCACATTTCAAATAATATGCTCAGTCTAATGCTTCTTACCTTAGGAATTGTTGGAAAAGCTTCAAAAGGGCTACTAAAATGATATCCAAGATGAAAAACTTGCTATACAAGAATAGATTACAAGTTGTTGAAACTGTATTCTTTTGAAAAAAAAAGAATTACAGGAAATGAGATTAAAGTGTTTAAGATTATTAAGAAAAATAATAGTGTTGATGCATCATCTTTTTCATACTTGATGAGAATGACAGGACTAGTAGGAAAATACAGTTTTGGCAGCATAGTCATCTTCAGCTCAGTTTTTGTTTCTAACTGGATGGTTCACCTTTGGATGTGGTAAAGACAATAAATTTAACTGAATTTTTAAGTGAAGGACTAATAAATATAGGAATGATAAAAGCTGGCTTTGAAGGGTTTTTTTCCAGTTTTAGTTTAGTTTTGTGGATGAGTCAGTCTGGATGGACCAACAAATCCTTGTTTTCCCTAGATATTACGTTATTGTATTAGCAGACTACATATGGACCGTTCAATATTTTATTTTACACTTAAAATAGGAAATGTTTATTTTACCTTTCCTCACTGTACTGAAGTATTAACTCTACTACAGTTACTTTAAGCCATCAGCACCTAGAAACTCACTAAAGTAAAATTTTGAACTAAAAGTGTATAATTCTGGTTGTTTATTCTTAATACTTACCTTATTTTAGGTCTGTCATTTAATTACTATCTCATTTTGTTCTGACTATTCTAAACTAGACAAGCACCTGAAAATCCTGAAAGCAAAGTGGAATCCCTAAAAATGAAAAATGCTGTGCTGTGTGGTGTTATTTTGTCAGAATTCCTTAAAGAACTTGCTGCCATTAGTCAGGAGCACTCTGTTATTCAAGCAGATCCCGAGTTTTGGACCACGGATTCAATAGCCCGTGATAACAATTAACAGAAACACTAAACCATCATTATCATCCAATATACAGTTTTAATTGTGTATATAAAGATAGTGTTGAAAAATTAAAACCAAAAAAAGCTGATAATGGTTCTGCATAATCCCAAGAATACACAAAGAAATGACTACAAATATTTATTGGTGATTCAAAATTATGGCATCTGTGGAGAGAGAAATGTAGGTGTCGACTCATAGTAACAAAGCCAGATTTTATAATATTGGATTGATTAGGCCCAGCCATTGAATTCATGTTAATATGTATCCTACAAATGTTTATTTTTTTTAAAGATAAAAGTGTGATAATTATTAAAAGTTGTAGTTTATTCAGATTTTCTGAAATGTAATATTCCTAAAAAGTGATGTGATTCATTTTTTTGTGTTTTAAGGTTCTTAAGCAGCCTTAAAAGTGAAAAACATTGTTGATCCTGTAGTTAGATTTTTTATTGATTTAAAAGTTAGAGTTAGGAGTATGAATATGGGAAAATTTTCCCATTTCCAAGGGTATTTTTCTAATCTCCATATCATGATACGTGAATGTGGTTTGATTACATCATAGCAGTGATATTTGTGTGATTTTATACCAGTTATTTATAATTATGTGTACATTTTGAAATTCATCAGCCTTAAGGTTTTGTAAATATCTTTTATTGCAATGTTGTGATTATGTGTTTTAAAATAGTAATACTTCCTCTTCTCACAAACTGCAACTATATCAAATGTTTATTTTTTAATCAAACCTAAGACAGAGTATTTCAAGCAAATAAAGTGAGCAAAATAAACTGCAGTTAATAAGTAGTTGTTTAAATACAGGAACCACACTTACCTTTGAACTGTTAACAAAATCTAACAAATGTATCATAGGTTACAGAGTGAGTGTTTGATTGTGCCTTAACATATATTTTTGTGAATACTTGTCTTAGTTATTAAATGGGTAACATACATCTTATAACAAAATATTAAAAACAGCTACCACACATTAAGAAGCATTTTTTTATTAAACCATTCATTAACCCAAACTGATCCTATATTTACTGTTTTTCATTATGGCTTGTTGAAGTTTTTCTATAAGAGAAGAGAAAAAATTCTTTATTGACAACAATCACAATAGTTTGAGAAGTAAATAGTATATTATTAAGAAACGTATAATAGGATATTGTACTTTTAATGCTAGTTTACTAGATAAAACTAATAAATAAAACTAACTATTTAAGACATTTCTTCTGTATGTTAAAAATTACAAGTTGGTATTTGTAACACTACTTAGAACTTAGAACAAAAATGATAGTAATGACAATGAACAGCTGAATTAGCAGGTGGTAAGTTGACTTATTTATTTAGAAATACAGGATTAAATGAGAATAAATTGAATACAAAGTGACAGGTGGTCTCTAAGATATACAAAAGGTAACTCTGGAGCTATGACCAAATGATAAAACAACGGACTAAAGATCAAGAATGGAAAATGAATGGAAAGAAAAACATGATTATAGATAAGTATGTAGTCAGAAAGTTGATTATTGGTAAAAATAATATGAAATAGATAAGTACACAGTCAAAACAGTTAATAATTAGCAAAAATAATGATTGATAAGATAGAAATAAGTCATAATTACAGTTGGGCACAGAAAGGATTGAACCACCAATTACCAAAAAAAAAGAATAGCATTGAGAGTGACTGAATGGTCAATATCAACAGGTGGACAGATGTAAATTTAAGGACGTAAATCTGGATTGAATTCCTCAGTGTAGACAGAGCAGATAGCAACATGGCTTTGCTCTAAAAACAAACAAACAAATGACATGTTAATGGGAATAGTTCTCTTATGGGTCAGCAGTGAACTTTCATATATACTACAAAACTAGTAGACAGAGTGCAAATAGCCTATTTTGTAGCTTTGTAGAAACAGAAAGAAATAGAAAAAAAAAAGAAGGGCCAAAACCTAAATATTTTTTGTTTGTAGAATCTACATGTTTAGAGATGGTGAACTGTTAAAGAACATCTAGGAATAAAGGAGAGTATTCCAGTTATTAGATGTTTGTTCACACTGATGGACAAAGATCGATAGTCTGGTTACTAGATGTCTCTTCACACTGATGGATAAATATTAATATTCTAGTTACTAGATGTCTTTTCACACTTATAAGAAAGATGAATAGTCTAGTTACTAGATGTCTCTTCACACAAATGGATAAAAAATAAATAGTCTAGTTACTAGATGTCTCTTCACACAAATGGATAAAAATAAATAGTCTGGTTACTAGATATCTAGTCTTTTTCATACTGATGGACAAAGATCAGTAGTCTGGTTACTAGATGTCTTTTGCACTGACATATAAAGATGAATAGTCTAGTTACTGTATGTCTTTTCACAGATGGATAAAGATGAATAGTCTGGTAACTAGATGTCTTTTCACACCAATGGACAAAGATAAACAGTGTAGTTACTTTATTCATCTTTCCACACTGATGGATAAAGAAGAATAGTCTAGCTACTATATGTCTCTTCACAAATGGAGAAAGATGAATAGTTTAGGTACTAGATGTCTTTTCACACCAGAGGAAAAAGGTGAATTGTCTGGTTACAAATACCTATTCACACTGGTGGATATAGGTGAATATTCTGATTATTAGGTGTCTTTTCACACTAATGGATAAAAGTGAATAGACTAGTTCCTATATGTCTCTTCAAACTGATGAATAAAGATAAATAGTCTGATTACTAGATGTCTCTTCACAGATGGAGAAAGAAGTGAAAAACCAATTATTCTAAAGGAAGCTGGTAGAATTGTTTGTTTGTTAAAGTTTGGCAAAGAAAGAATTGACAAACTAATAATGAAGATGCAAAAGGAAGATAATTGACTGGATAAACTGCTAAGTAGTTGTGATAAAAACTTTGTTTTGTACATATATAAAGATACTTAATGCTACCAGCACATAATCAAAAGAGTTTAAATGGGAATCCATCCATGGTATACTATGATTTAAGATGTAGTTTATGGCTACTGTACTTTGTTATGAAACTTTTCATTGACACATTAATGGTGGATCTCCAGTTTCTCCAATGTATAGGGCCTCTAATTTTTTACATTCCTTTGGTTATGTGACATTTTTTGATGAACATTTTGAAATGGACCTGATTTTTATGTTGTGATTTGAGGGTAAGACATTTTCATGGTTTTTCATATTTGTGTAGTTACACCACTGCTAATATACAATATCGACTGTGTAACTGTATTACTCTCATATACTCTGTTTCTAATGTTTTTTCTTTTATTTATTGAGCTTGTTTCCTAACCATCGAATGTATTTAAGTAGCTGTCTTGTAGAATAATTTGTCTAAGTGTTTTTGTACCAAGCATGCACCATACATTTTATGTAATTTTCTTATAATCACTCCTTTCCTTACAGAGGAAGGATGGTGTGACTGAAAGTGTAGAACTACAGGTTCTTCTTATGGATATGTATATATTGGTTCAGAGAGAGAAGTTGTCTCTGATTCTTAGCTGAAAAGTACACCTTGAATTATGGTGAACCAAAATTGGACACTTAAGATTGATCTCCCCCGTGGCACAGCAATATATCTGCAGACTCACACTGCTGAAAACCAGGTTTCAATACCTGTGGTGGGCAGAGCACAGATAGCCCATTATGTAGCTTTGTGCTTTCTTCTACATGAACAAACATTTACAATTATAACTAGGGTTGATCATAAAATAAGAAGTTTCTTCTTATAGAATAGTATGAACTAGTAATTAATAAAAATAGAATATGGTCCATTGGCTTAAGTTAATCAGATATTAAAACTGTGAATATTAATAATGGAAGTTAACTTCTAGTTATTAAGTTAAACATTATTATTCTGCTTAATTTTATTTTGTGTTTTTATATAGACCTTTTAACAGTAATAATTAAATTATCTAATTTACATAATAATAAACATGATCACATGCATGGAATACTTTTATGGGGTTTAACTCTTAGAATGCAATGGTCTGGCCTTGATTTCAGTAAAAGAGTACATTATAAAAACTTAATGCAGGTCTAAAACAAAAATGTTAATTAAATAAATATAAGCTTCACAAAATCTTCTGGCTTTGACACTCATTTCATTCACTCATAACTGGTGTTTTATGTGAAGATTGTATAACTCACATTAACAATGTATTAATATTTGTCTTTCACAAACTCCATCAGCAAATCTTCAATAGTTATTTGCATTCTTCACATTTTAACTTTTTTAGAATGTGCATCTCTCTGACTATCAGGACTGTTCTATTTATCTATTCATTTAATTATGAACGAGATAACACATCTTAAACATTTCTTTTAACTAAGTTTATTTTACTTTGTGAATGAATTGTTGTAAATTATAAAAATGTCCAATATAGTTTTATAAATTGTAATCATGACAGAGTTGAAAAGGTTGTGGTAATTTTATTATTTAATAAATTTATCCTGTTACCTCAATTTAAATACTGTTTTATTTCTGTTTTGTGAAGCAACTTCAAATTACTTTTCTATTTAAAACACGTCTGATGTTAATTAATTAGGTGGCTCTTCACTGTTCAATGTTTTAACATATTAAAGAACCTGAGATGTTATTTTTACCTTTCAAGAATAAACTGTGGTTGTTAACTGAATTAAACAGATTGTCTTCTTATCAAAGTGTGTGGTTTCTCTGCACTGCTTTATTTTTTGGTAAGCTATATTACAAGTAAGAAAATTTCAGATCTAATAAATGAAACTGGTTTAAAGTTGATCTTTGTTGCATCTGCTCAGAAACATATTTGCTAAAATGTACAAAAAGTATTATAGAAAAATATAAATAGTTCTGAACAATGAAATGGTAAGACATTTCTAGTGTTGTGAGACATCATGAAATTGTAATTATGTTTCCAATGTTTATTTATTGAAAAACTCATAAATACTGAGAGTTTGGCTTCAAATGTTCTAGAAATGTATTGCTCAGTGCTTAGTTTGTTACAGTTTTCAACATTTGTATAATACTCTGTCAATCAGTTTTAAAGGTTTAAATATAGTCATTTGTGTTTCTCAATCAAACCCAAGTTTTTGTTTCAGTTTTAATCATTTGTAAAGTTTCTCTCGATCAGTTTTAATGGTTTAAATACAGTTGTTAGTAGGTGTGATTTTCAATCAAACCCTTGTTTTGTTTAAGTTTCATGGTTTAAATATACTTGTTAGTAACTGTGTTTCTCAATCGATTCCTGGTTTTGTTTAAGTTTTAAACATTTGTATAATACTCTGTACTTCAGTTTTTATGATTTCAATACATTTGTTAGTATGTGTTTATTCTCAATTGAACTCTATATTTGTTTGAGTTTTAAATGCTTTTATAATACCTCTTCATCAGGTTTAATGGTTTAAATCCAGTTGACATAGTATGTTTCTCAATCGAACCAGAGTTTTTGTTTCAGTTTTAAACGTTTGTATAATTTTTTCTCACTCAATTTTAATGTCTTTAAATACAGTTGCTAATAGGTTTGTTTCTCAGTCAAACCATAGTTTTGTTTCAGTTTGTATAATTTTTCTCACTCAATTTTAATGTCTTTAAATACAGTTGCTAATAGGTTTGTTTCTCAGTCAAACCATAGTTTTGTTTCAGATTTACACGTTTGTATAATAATCTGCCCATCAGCTTTTATATTTTAGATACAGTTGTTAGTAAGCATGGTTCTTAATCTAACTCCAGTTTTTGTTTCTGTTTTACACTTGTATAATACTCTATACATCAGTTTTAATGGTTTAAATACAGTTGTCAGTAGCTGGGTTTCTCAATCGAACCCTAGTTTTTGTTTCAATTTTAAAGTTTGTATAATACTCCTTCCATCAGTTTTAAGGGTTTTAAATAGAGTTGTTAGTAGGCATGTTTCTGAATCGAACCATATCTTTTGTTTCAGTTTTAAACGTTTGTAAAATACTATGTTTATCAGTTTTAATGGTTTAAATACCGATGTTAGTAGGTGTGTTTCTCCATCCAACCCTAGTTTTTCTTTCCTTTTTAGTCGTTTGTATATTACTGTTTCCATCTGTTTTAATTGTTTAAGTAACTATACAGTATTCAAATCAATATCTCTACCTCCAGCTGTTGTCACCATGAATAACTGATAAGACAAATTTAAGACAATAGATACAATACTGAAATAAAAAAAAATGAGGTGAAAATTATGGTTTAAGAAAAAGTTAGATTTTTTTACTCAGCGTTAAGAGTACAGTTCAGATTAAGTTTAAACATATGACATCAATAAAAATATTATTGATAGTTTGTGTCTGACAATTTAAAAAACAAACACAAAACACTTTGGTCACCCTACGCATGAAAGAAATTGCGAGGTAAAAATGAAAGTTGTAAATGGAAAATTTAATTGTAAAAATGATTATAAGATAACTTTAGGTGTGGAATAAAAACTTAACCAGATACCAGTTAATTATTATTATATTATCCTTACTTACACATACCTAACTTCAGATCGTTATCTAGACCGAACAAGTCAGATAAAAAACAACACCAACAATATTTATTAACCAAACTCCACAAATATTTTCAGCCCCCGCTACTTCACTAAAAGCTATTTAATATGAATTTGTTACCAAATACTTTTTTATATACATCATACAATAAATAATAAAAAAAAATTACCCCCTCATTTACAAACTGTGTCTGTCGTAATTATAATTTTGAATTTATTTACAATTAAAAGAACACAAACGAATAAAGCAATGAGTTGAAACGCGATACATAGTGGGAGAAAAACAAACAAACATATAGACACTGTACATATATACATGATGGAGAAAACACAAGAATGATACAAATAATAAAATACTTAATACAAATATATACGCAAAAAAAAAAAAAATGAAGAAAATTAATTACATATACAGTTATGACAGAAAGTGTTCGTAACCTTGCGTCGTGAGTGGTATTTTCCTCATAACTTAAAAAAGTAACACGATTAGGATAATGAAAGTAGGGCCCGGCATGGCCAAGCGTGTTAAGGCGTGCGACTCGTAATCTGAGGGTCGCGCCAAACATACCCTTTCAGCCGTGGGGCGTTAAAATGTTACGGTCAATCTCACTATTCGTTGGTAAAAGAGTAGCCCAAGAGTTGACGGTGGTTGGTGATGACTAGCTGCCTTCCCTCTGGTCTTACACTGCTAAATTAGGGACGGCTAGCACAGATAGCTCTCGAGTAGCTTTGTGCGAAATTCAAAACAAACAAACAATGAAAGTATAGGATATTATAAATATTATACTAACACACATCTACATAAATGTTTATGTAAATTGAATGACAAACTGTTTATAAACAAATAACCAAACATAGGAGGGGCAGAAAGTGTTCGTGCGTCTACTTTAATGGTTAGTTGTGTAGCCTTTCAGGTGAATTACTTGGCGCAATCTCTCCTCATAGCCCTCCATGATCGTTTGACAGTACTCGACTGGTATTTTCTTCCATTGGCCTTTATCAGGGGCGTAGCCAAGGAAGGGGGTTGTTGTTAAAACCTCCCCATGGACCCAAACTTTTTAGACAAGTTCAGTTGCCACCTGTAAAGTTTTATAAAGATCCGTGATTGCATGGCAGATAATTTCACACACAACAAATGGTCAAATACAAATTTGTGATTGAACACTCGTTTAATACAGCAAGTTTTGTCAGAACTAAAAAAACACAATCGAATATCTATGAAAGGCTCAAACGTATGTTCGTTCTTTCAAGGACATCTACAACACAGTTTGGTTCAACTTTAATATCACGGTGAATGTATAATAAGGCCTACTTTGCTGAGCTTGATAACTTTAAGTTGCATATCACATATATAGGCCTATATATTTATATTATGTTATTATTAAAATATTATTTTATGTTATTTATGATTAAAAAAATAAGACAAACATCTCAGTATGCCATTCTGAAATTTGTCCAAAAGGTGGTCTCAGAATGCATAATTCAGGCTTTTATGTTTTTATTAAAAAATTTCCCGGGGGGCATGCCCCCAGACCTCCCTAGCATGGCTTCGCGCCTGCGGCGCTTGCATCAAGCACTCAAACTAACCCCCCCCCCCCAGATGGTTATTTCTCGCTACCCTTCTGTTCTTTAAAGAAGGCCTCCAACTCTTGCAAGTTTTTCGGATGACGCTGATGAATCCTGATCTTCAACTCATGCCAAACGTTTTCAATTGAGTTGAGATCAGGTGACTGCAATAGCCACTCCAGGACGCTTATATGGTTCCTGTGCAACCAGGATTGCACATATTTCGATCTGTGCTTAGGGTCATTGTCATGCTGGAAGATCCAACGACGCCCAAGCCCCAAGTTCTGAGCATCATTCTTGATATAAGTGCTTAATATAACAGCGTACTCTTCTTTTTGCATGATTCCGTTGACGCGGTTAAGGCTGCCTACACCAGAAGAGCTAAAGGAACCCCATAGCATGATCGAGCCACCTCCATGTTTAACTCTATGGACGGTGTTCTTTGGAAGATTTCGTTCCCCCTTCTTACAGAAAATATAGCGAACATCATTGTTGCCGAAAAGCTCGAGTTTAGTTTCGACTGACCAAAAAATACTCTTTCAATAGGTAAAGGGTTTATCTGCATCAGTGGTTCCCAACCTTTTTTATGCCCCACACCCCTAAAAAATTTTAATATGTTCTCGCACCCCTTACAGTAATTATTTATTTAAGAATAAAAGTCAGGGTGGCCAAAACAAATGTTATCTCGCA
Organism: Tachypleus tridentatus; assembly: GCF_004210375.1. Classification (NCBI taxonomy): domain Eukaryota; kingdom Metazoa; phylum Arthropoda; class Merostomata; order Xiphosura; family Limulidae; genus Tachypleus; species Tachypleus tridentatus. Next base: position 59,709,552 of record NC_134837.1, on the reverse strand, counting down.
CCCCCTGGAACGCTATCTCGCACCCCTGGCTGGGAACCACTGATCTACATGCTTTCTTGCATACGTCAATCGTGCTTCTAAATGAACAGGCTTTATATATGGACTTCTACGAGGACGGCATGCTTTGAACCCAGAAGAGCGTAACATGTTCGTAACTGTAGAGGTGCTTACTTTAACCCCAGTTTCCTTACCTGTTTTGTATGTCATTACGTGTTAAACGAGGGTTTTTACTAACTTCTCTGAGAACCTTCCTCTTGGTTCTCTCTGGACTTTTGGTGGGGCGTCCGGAACGAGGGAGGTTAGCAGTTGATCCTGTTAGCTTAAACTTGGCAATTATGCTTTGAACAGTAGATATCGGCACATTCAGTTGTGTAGCAATACCGAAAAGAGGCACACGAGACTTGTATTTTACAATAATTCGGTTTTTTAAATCACTGGACAGTTGTTTCCTGTTCGCCATGATGACCAAGCAGATAATGACGGAGACGGCTCTAAGTTGCCGGAACACTTTCTGTTCCTCCTATTTTTGGTTATTTGTTTCTAAACAGTTTATTTGTCGTTTAATTTACATAAAAAATATGTAAATGTGTGTTAGTATAATATTTATAAAAGAACATGCTTCTATTAGTCTACTCTTGATACTTTTTAAGTTATAAGCAAAAAACCACTTTGGACGCAGGGGTACGAACAGTTTCTGTCGTAACTGTATATATACATATATAAATATGAAAAAATGATTGATAAGAAAAATTAATACATATATACATATAACTGAAAAATGAATAATATGAAAAATTAATACATATATACAAGAATTACAAAAGTGAGAACGGAGTTAGGACGGCTCAGAACCCAACCTCCCACCAACGCATTGAGAGGTGAAACGTGCGGCCACCACCGATGGAAAAAGTCCACGAAGCTCAGCCGCCGAAAGTCCTCTTCGAGACAGAGTAACAGCTCATACCTGGCCTCACTCAGTTTCTTAAAGTACGACACCAGTGCCTGCTCGAAAACAAATTGGTTTCCACCAAGACAAATGACGTACGTAAAGACTGTTAACGTATACTAGAAAGAAAAGGCCAAGTGGTTGGGAACAGGAACCAGCACATGATATAAAATGGTCCTAGCCGAGTGGTGGGACCCGGAAAAGGCGGGCCACCTTTTTCCAGATCTCCACTGACGTCGGATAGAGGACCAACCTGTGCATAACAGACTTCACCTAAGAGTGACATAACTCACTTGCACAAAACATTCCACAGAAACATACGCTCCCTCACCTAAAGGATGTTATGTACCACGCACCAGTTGAAAGCCTAAAGATAGCTATCAACATTACGCAGCACAACACGGCCCCAAATAATGTCCCACAACAGAGCAGGGTAGTGTTGCTCAATTCTGTGGGTACATTCAAAGACCAGCAGGCGGTAGAGGGAACGGGTGTCCGACGGAACATCGGCTGACGCGACGCGGCATCGCCGTATCGCCGCAGCAACGTCCACGTACCACGAAGGAGGGTCAAAACAACTCAGTGTTTGCAGGCTCAATGGAACACCAAAGAGCCTTCGCCCCGTGTCAATCAAGAATCTAGTGAGGTGACAACAGGGATGACCCTCCTAGGACAGAGAGTAAAAGGTGGTACACAAAAGGAGAGAACGACACTGGGTTCGGATGCATGGTATGCCAAGACCTTCTCTGGGAGGTGGCAGGATAAAAGAAAGTTGAGACAGCCTCAGGCTTGCCACCCCACAGGAAGGTGAAAACAGTGGAGTCATCCAGAGGAAGAACAGCCCCAAGGTACCAAACCAAGGGGAGTATCCTCCTCCTTACCACCTCCTCCCTGCTAAACAAGTTAGCGGTGATCGTACTCTGTCGAACCGACTAGCTGTACCACCTCTCCTAGGCAACCTCGGGGCTCGCGAGAAAACAAACCCCAAAGCAAGTGACTGGGAGGAGGTCCAATCCAGTCCAAACGGGGAGTTGGCACACAAGGCCCATTTACTCAGCAATCTAGCCCGAGACTTGGCATAATTGAGCTGGGCAGCACTGGCCCATTGTAACGGTGGACAGTGGCCAGCGCCGAACCGAAGTATGTTGAGTTCTCAATGAACAGGTTCACATCGTCTGCATGAAAAACATGCGTAACACTCATATCATCCGGCAGCTGGAGGCCACATACCGAAACCGAATGATACAGATAAGAGAACAGGCACTCGATCACCAACGCATAAAACGAATGGGATAACGGACAGCCCTGACGAACTCCCTGCAAGATGAAAAAGGAAGAGGTCAGATATCCGTTAATCAAGAGTCTGCTCGAAGCGGTCACGTACAAGGCTTACCTGCACTGAACAAAAACAGGAGGAAGGCCACATCTCTCCAGAACGAACCACAAAAATTTGTGGTGAACTCGATCAAAAGCTTTGCTCTGGTCGAAGGACACAAATATCGCAGGGATATCCCTATCCGCGATATAATGGAATAGGTCCCAGAGAAGCACCAGACTTTGTTGGATGCTTCTGCCACGCACGCCTCACGTCTGAGTGCAGTGAACCAAGGAAGGCGTAACTACACCCAAACGGGCACACAGGACTTTCCAAATAATCTTTGCATCCAAGTTCAAGAGAGATACTGAACGCCACGAGGAAAGATCTTCAGTCTGGCTGGCTCTTTGTATGGCTTTGTCTTTCTCGTCTTTTCCCTTCATTGATTCATCAATACTCTTTATACCTTATAAGTTAAATAGGGGGACTGAGTTATAAGTTACGAAGCTCGTTGACAGATTGATTTATGTATGTCATTTTATATTATGAAACTATAAATCAACAAGATCTTTATTTATAACGGATTTATTTTCACCAGAAATAAAATTAGAAATGTAATCTATGAAATAGAAATGTATTTTCTCGTCGTATCCTTTGCAGTGCATTACAGTTTCACTTATTCAAGACTTCTAAACAGAGATTTGATGAGATAACCAAAGAAATATAGTTAAGCGTTTAAGAATTAGATATTACATAGTGAAACAACTGTTTGATGGTTGTATTATAAACTTTGTTCCAAAGCGAAATATTTCACAATATCCAATATTTTTAGTGATAATTAAGTTATCTGCACATTAATCATTGTTCTTGAGGTCTTCTGATTATTTTTCTATTATACTGTGTCATAATCAAGAACTAGAACGTGCTTTAACTATGGGGCTTTGGTGATTGAAAAGTGTACTATGTAATAGAAACCAAGATACGAATTTAGATACCAGAAATATTCATTTGAATACAAAATACGTAGGTTTAGTGTGAATAAGTAATACTTAGTCAATCAACTTAATACTGGGCGAAGATGATCAAAACAATAAAAAGCTTCTTATAAGATGTTAACAAGTATTTAATGATTATATTACAAACTTCCTTCCGACAAAGTTATACATTTAACTACATCCAATATCTTTAGAGGTAGTTCAATTATCTGTATATTAGTCATTCTACTTGACATTTACTGATTATTTTTCTATTATACTTTGTCATATTTTACATGAAACATACCAAGCTTTACATCAAGTCCGTCAGTTTATTCTTGAACCATATTTTTTTTAGTATCATAACAATTAACAATAAATTATCCGTTCACAAAGATCTGAAAATATTTACTTTAATCAGAGGATCTTCTTCACACTGGACTTGAAAACGATTAAATATTGTAATGAAGAGAAACTAGAACGTTCTATAAATCTTGTCTGTTTCACAAAACATTTGGTACAAATTTAAATGGTCAGTGCATGATCACAAAATATTCTAGTGTATGTCCAGTAGGTTGTTTTATTGATGATTGTGACCAATGACAGAGTCAATTAACTTACTGCTCAGATAACGGTAAGTATTTGTGGATCAAGAAAGAGAAGTTCTTTTTTCAGAGCTCAGTGACTGTTACAGTGATGTCCACTTATGAACTAAAGGTTTTCAACCTTGCGAATGCCGCCAGCAAATCAACTAACTATTTCATGTACACTCAGAACTGTTCGCACCACTCCAAACATAATCTCAAATGACCGATTTAAGATGTATTCCTTCTCCATTAGTTTAAAGTTAATACGTCTTATCCATAACCATAAAACATAAGAAGAAACAGTCTCTTTCGTTTGTAATAGAATGACGTAAACACACGTTTAATCAAAACAACAGTAAAAAAAACCACGAGTCAATATACTTCATTTTATTAAATAGTATAAAAGGAAATAAAAACATAGAAACTCTGTAAATCGTATCAGATCATTTCAACATTAGTCAAAGACTGAGATAAAATTAGGATAACAAAAATTCACACATGTTTGATTATCCTGTGAGTAACGAATCGTACTTGTATTATTCACTACAAATATGTATCTAACTTCAGATCGGATCTAGATAGTCGTACAGAACCTTCCAATAACGCCACTAAGGGTAGGCAAGGCATGGCCATGTGGTTAAAGTGCTCGATTCGTAATCTGAGGGTCGCGGGTTCGAATCCCCTTCACCCCAAATACACTCGTTCTTTCAGCTGTAGGGGCGTTATAAAGTGACGGTCAATCCCACTATTCGTTGGTAAAAGAATAGCCCAAGTGTTGGAGGTGGTAGTGACTAGCTGCCTTCCCTCTAGTCTTACACTGCTAAATTGGAGACGGATAACGTAGATAACCCTCGTGCAGCTTTTCGCGAAATTCAAACACAAAGGACTATAATTTTATTATGTTTTATATTACTTTAAATAAATACTTTTACGTCACACAAACTAGTGTTAATATTACACACTAAACAATTTAGAATTTATTCTAGTTCAGTAGTAAAACAAATACAGATTAATCCTCAAAGATATGCTACTTGTTTATTAGGCCAGTTTAACATAGCCAGTCTTGTATAGAAAGCAACCTAACTGGCTTTCTGCAAGTTTTTTGCACACGTTTAGAGTGGCGGTGTAAGAACGCTTACTTTGGTACATTTAACGTATAACTTTTCACAGTGGGACCTAAAACAGACCTATAAATTATGTCATTTTTTACAGATAAGATTATTCCTCTATATTTAATTTCAAGGAAACTGCATAGCGTATATCATAGAAATGTCAGAAAAATGGTAAAATTTACTTGAAATGTCTTTCAAACCTTAAATCATTAATTAATTAATTTTTTTATCCAAATGATTGGATGTTTATAAAACCTTGTAAGAATCTTGAACGTAACTTGTAGGTTGACCTTAAGGTAATAGTAAATAAACTGAAATATTCTGCTGATTTAACTTTACTTGATCGGTAAATCAACTCACAGAATGCACCTGCACTTCCTTATTTGCTTTTACAAGAACTTCAACTCGTCCTCTGTATTTAGTTCACTACGTTTGTTCAGGTAATATTTTTTTTACTGCTGGTAAAAAAAACATAGATTAAGTGTAAATGTTCTTTCATGTGGGATTGTTTTTTAATAGCGTGGAAGGTACACTGGACTATTTACTGTGTCCCACTCGTAATCCAACGCTGTAAAATACGTTAAACCTACCGCTCACATACCAGGGGACGTATCATTTAGTATATTATTCTATTCAATCTTATGTACCCGTTCATTATTCGGGTTATGAAGGAATGTTAAATTACATATTAATTATAAGCCAATAAACTTCTCTAAGTCAGTTAAGTGCCTAGGGTTAATGCTCATTCAAAGGCTTAAATGGAACCACATTAGTAACATTACTTGCATGTAAGTAACAGAGTTACTTACTTACAACGCTTGGGCAATATTAATAAAAGATACAGCACTAAACTCCTAACCATTATATGTAAAGATCTATCACAGACCATTGTTTCAATATGGAAATGTAGTTACCTTTAACACGTCTAATTACCTATAAAATAAAACACAGTCACTCCAGGACATAATGATGAAAAAGTTTACAGATTAGTAATTTACCCACCATCTGAATATCTAACTAGACTCAACGACATCACCCATCCCCATTTAAATTACCATCTGGCCTCTACACAGTAAAAGCAATTTTTTTTCTTGTGATATTCCACTCCCACCCCATGACTAATCTTAGACGTAGGATCAGTACATCCAGTCCTGAGAAAGACAATATCAAAATACGCTTAATTATAGCTTAAATAAAAATTAAAATTAGTTTTACAACTCTGATAAAAGACAAATCATGATATCCAAGTCATTTTATTCATTTAACTTTGTTAAACAATCATTTCAGTCTGAAATAACTAATCAAATTAATAGTTATATCACAATGTCACTTTGGCAAACTTTCAGTATACTCTGTATGCATCTCTTCGCTAATCTCAACGAAAAATCTCCTTGGCGGAAGTCATGACCACGTAAGTAAAGATTTGTTGGATAGTTGACGTTTTACGGCACAAATCAACAAGACTATCCGCACCAAACTACCGGTAAAAAATTAAATATGAAGAAAAATTATTAAAATTCATATAAAGGAATCATCTTAAACTAAACAAAGTCTATTTTTAATTAAAAACTTAAAATAGTGTTAAAAAGAACAAAGATCCTTAAAAACTAAAAACATTTATAGGGTGGACAGCATAAGGGGTAAACCTATGGACAAAACGTATCTAAAATGGTGCCGTCATTCAGAGCCATAACGACAGGAGTATGTGGGATATTGTGACTTGAGGGTCACACAGACCACACAGTGTTGCATAAGTAAGTCCCAGATAAAACAAAACGATGAGTCAAAGTCTGTGACCAATGCATAGTCTAGTTAGGACAATTTCCTCTTTCGGATCCTCACGAAAACAAGATGGGAAAGTCCAATAGAGGGATTTTTCTGGAAAAGCTTTTTATCACGATGCTTACTTCAAGTCGACTACCAACTGGCGTGGAGCCAAGTCTTCAATACAGGATCATAGACTATGCATGGCAGTGATAGCTCAAGAGAAGACAGTGTCTGCAAGGTTCTTCTCACGAATGTCAACATGGCCTGGTATCCAAAAGAACTGGATAGAAGTAGATGTTAAAGATAAATGGGCCAGTCGGATTTGAATATCGGCGATAACAGGGTGAGAACTAACATGAAGCGATTCCAGAGCCAGTAGAGACATAAGCGAGTCGGTATAAATAGTACAGTTTGAGTACTACTTAGCTTTACGAGATTCATTCAGGGCACGAGAAATGGCGCACAATTCAGCATTGAACACAAACACTGTAGAGGGAATTCTGTGTGCAACCAACAAACCACAACTAACCATGGCAGAGCCCACAGAGTCACCTGATCCACCTCTATAAACCATCCTTTCTAATCCCTTTTTAATAAAACCAAAAAGGGAGACATTTGCACTAAGGATTTCTCGGATAAGAAATACATGATTAGAAATCGAGGTATAGAATCTGACTGAGACAGTGACTTTGCAAGAGTCTTCCATGCGAGATCCGTATCCGATAATCTTTTTCTTTCCTCAAATTTTGCATTTTTATTTTTCTCTTCATCATAGATGTGGTTATTCAAAATAAAGGAAATGCATTTAAGTGCTTACTGACCCCACCCATCATGGAGTCCTACGAGGGAATGCACTAAAATGCCAAATAAGGACATTGCAGCAATGCCAGGGTTTTGCGATTATTATACCAAAACACCAACATCAGCCACAATGTTCACAACGTCAAACACTCGTACTTGGTTCACTCTAGCCCAAGTGTAACAGTCGATTAACCCTAAGTTGACTGTCTACGGGAATTCAAGGCCAAAGTAGTGTGTTACAGTTGGATCTATCAATCACCAGGATCCCCTCCTACCTTTCACGAGTCGCCACGCAAGGCAAACACGTGGATGGGTGTTTAGATCCAAGAGGAGGCAAACTGAAAGAACACTCTTCTCTAGGAGGTCCACTCATCAATACAGGAATCCACACTGAGGAGAGATAATGCTCATCTTGGTTGGATCCTCGAATAAAAGAACCTTCTCTCGCACACACAGTGTGGGATCACCTTATTCGACTTGAAACATCGATCAGAGAAGCCTTTTTCAAGAGACACCTTGTTTCTGTATTCTTTGACCTTAAGAAGTCTTATGATGCTACTTGCAGGTACAGCATTTTGCTAAACTTCCACCCATATGGGATTCCATGACCAGTTATCAAATTTCATACAGAACTTTTTAATAGACCTGCCATTCCAATTCCACATGGGTCCCTTTCAAATGGGACCTATGTCGATGAACTGCATATTTCGTGTCAGTCGTTGAGCATGAGGTGGAATAAGCATCAGTTTCAGACTGCCTTCAATTATTTCTCGAAGTAGATCACAGCAAGCGGTTTTACTTTTATTTCTCCAAAACCACTTGGATGCACTTTTGCCGCCAACTGGGTATTAATCCAGATTCTAAGCTTCGTCTCAGTGATATTGGTCTTCCTGCAGTCCATGAGAAAAGTTCATGGGTCTTATATTTGAACATAAGTTGATCTTCATTCCTCAAAGCAAGCAGCCCCACTTCAAGTGTCAAGGACACTGAACGTTCTCTCTTCCACCTCTTTAGAAATGGATCGATGCTCTTTGCTGAAGATCTGTTATGCCCTCATTTCATCCAAACCCGAACATGGGTCTCTTGGCTATTGTTCTGCAAGGACCTTAGCCTTGAAGATGTTGGACCCCATCCACCATCTGGGGGGCTTTGGCTCTGCATGGAGAGCTTTCTACATTTCTCCATTATAGAATTTGTACACCGAGTCTTACAAACCTTCTCTTTATATGCATCTGTTGAAACTTTCTGTACTCTATGCTTCGATACCTTCGTGACATGTAGCAGGCAGGATTCGACCACGGACAAAGATAAGTTTGAAAACATGTCCAGGTTTCACTTCAACCTTTCGAGAAAGTGAAGAGGAGAAAACAAAGATCAATAGCAGTAAAAGATTGACTACGTTCATGAAAATAAGTATGAACACCTGTATTGAAGAAAGAAAGCATACTCTCTAAGGATCGGACCTCCTATCAACTTCAGCACCTCTCTAAAGTGGATTATGTCCAATAAAGTCCCCCAGAAAGCATCAATTTTTGACTGACTAGAGGTATGTGCAGAAGACAGGTAGAGAGAACAAACAGTGATGATATGACTCAAGGAAACAGATGTTTAGGGCCTCCAAGGGTGTGTCGAGTGGAAGAGAGGTGTGCATATGCTGATTGGCCAGCAGTGTCACCTCTCCAGGTACTATTCTATCACACAACCTGTCATTTCTGTACAAATAACAAAAAAGCTATTGAAGGGTGACTATATCAGCAGGTATCAGAAATATTTCCTATAAAGAAAGACACATAGGAGGATAGGCATCATTTAGCGCTTTGATATCATTTAAATTAGAGTAGAAACCTCGACAATTCCAATGTATCAATGTAGAAATTTTTATTTACTTGGAGGAGAATTGGTTGGAAAGTTCTATTTACAACCGCCTTTTATCTTTATATTCTTTGATAAAAAAAGAGGTATTTTGATCTCCATGTATTCTGCCCTGGGTGGAGTGGGCATGTCTCTGTCGTTAGAAGATTCCAGCGACTGAAGGCGTGAACGAATAACCTGGGGGCTGGAGAAGAAGATGGGCGAGGGGAACGTCCGAACTCGGAACCAAAGGAAGCGTATCTGAAGATCTTGTGGAAGGAATGGTAGAGACAGGTATTAATGTTGACTCATCAATTTATTAAGTATGACGGGCAAAATACTTTTCGCGTGGTTTGAAAACGATTCTTATAGATGCACAGTAAAATCTGTTTACACTACCAGTGTAGCAGTGCAGCAGCATACGTATGAGATGGAGTGGTGGACAACTTTCTAGTCTCAAGGTAAGAAATGTTCTGAGCTGTTTACAAACGCTCTACCTCTTTCTTTCTCCCACCTTGGGCACGAACAAAAATAAGATGGGCGGGAGCCACTAAAATTAAGAAAATGAGGATCTGTTTCACACTCGGAGGTATTATGGTCCTTCCTACTACAAGGAGCACACGTCAAGAAACCACATGATGTCCGAGTGACAGAACTGCTCACACTGGAAACATCTGAGAGTGTTCATTGCATGGCAACATAATTCCATCTTTGCAAGTGGAGATATGTATCACTACTGTAACTTCTTGAAGGGGGAGAAACCTTCCTATCCTACATCTATATTCCTTGACTTACAAGATTTAACTTTGAAACAAAAGAGCTACCAAAGATATGGTTTAGTGTGATTATAACTGAAATTGTGTCAAGTTTCACTTACCAGTTCCACATAGTCATGCTCTCTCATTACGAAAAACTTTAACTTTGTTCATTCCTCTGTATAATTATGAATAAAAAATGACCAATATAAACAAAGACTCAAACAGTTTCTACTAGTAAATAACTTAATATTTTAACCAAATGTGGAGCAAGAAAAGCTTTCATACCTTTACAACTTCTGTCAGTTTCGTCCTTTTTGTTGCAAGTGCTTTCCACACGTGCACTCTTAGATGCGAGCGCACATTGGATCTTCACAAAGTAGAATGACATATACAGTACAAATATTCATAGCTTTTGTTGATTTGTTTTTTGAATTATAACGCCCCCACGGCTGAAAGGGCGAGCATTTTTGGTGCGACGAGTATTCGAACCTGCGACCCTCAGATTACGAGTCGAACGCCTTAACCCATCTGGCCATGCCGAGCAATATATTTATAACCCTTACATTAATTCATAAAAGCTCTAGTACTACATTCGTAACTAATAATTTAATGAAACGCTATTTTAACATTTAAGATGATGAACACGCGTATAAAGAAAAAAAATCTAGAGTGCAATCAGTAAATATTATTCTTTCGTCGTCATTCAGTATTTACCACACTCAAGATATGTGTTTAACTTGTTTAACAAAGTAACATTTAATTATAAACCTATCAACTTCATCACCTCTGGATCAAAAGGTGAGACATCAATAGATAATTTTTAAGATTCTAAACAATACGTACAACATTGAAAAGTTGTAGCTAACGTCTTAGTTTAAAAGTGAAGGTTAAAACTAGAATCTTAGTTATATTTGTGCTTCAACTACCATTTATAATATTAAGTAGTTTTGCAGTCCTAACAAATGTTAGGCTCACACTCTACATAAAACCAGTTCCAAGGTAAATTAAACTTCGTGAAAAGCAATATTTATCTACAAAAATTTATGTGTAACTAAAGTATGTCGAATGTCGAAGACATAACTGAGAGCGTCAGGGGTAAACCTAAGGTAAATATATGTCTAAAATGGTGCCGTAGCAACGGCACGACAGTAAAATGTTGGCTAATGTGACTTGAGTGTCACATATACCATACACTGGGGCATCAGTCCCAGATTTAAAAGAAAAAACTGAGTTGAATTGTGACCAATACACAGTCTAGCCAACACAACTTCCTTCTTCCGATCCTTACTGAAAGGAGATGGCCAAAGTCCAATAGAAGGTTTGATTTGGAAAAACTTTATCACGTTGCTTACTCCTAGTCGACTGGCAACTAGCGTGGAGCCGTGCATTTAATGGAACAGGCACAGCAGTGATAGAGCACGAATAGAGAGACTTAACTGTGGTGTCAGCGAACTCGTTTCCGCAAATACCAAAGTGGCCTGGTATTTAGAAAAAACTCTATAGAGATAGATGATAAAGAGAAATGGACCAATCGTTGTTGAATACAGATGGGAATGAAGCGATGATTGGAACGATGTTTGGCAAATAGAAGACACTTCTTCCAATCGGGAGTATTTGCCTTCTTCAAGTGACTTAAAAAAAGGTAACGTTTGGGGATGATAATAAGTCATGGTGGGAAAGGCTAACCAGTGGATACAGCAATGTCAATCAAGAACAAAACAACTTCATTCAAATGTGCCAAGATAAGAAGGCCAAATTTAACAATAACAGACTATCTATTCTGAAAAAGCATGGCCCACTAAAGAAGGAAGACACAACCAGAGGTGGAATGGTGTTGTAAGGATCGAAGTTTCAAAGTATAGAGAAAAGAAAGTTGCTATTGACGAAAGTGTAGAAGAGGCTCATGAGAGTCTGTGTACAAACTCTGGACAGACAAGTGCAGAAATCCCCCATGCAGAGTGGAAGCCCCAGATGGTGAACGGGATCCAACATTTTCAAGGCCGAGGTCCTGGCAGGAGGATAGACCAGTGACCCATAGTCCAATTTGGATCGAATGAGGGCACAACAGATCTAGTATAAAACACAGATCTGCTCCCCAAAAGGTGAAAGAGAGGACACAGAGAATAGTCAGTGCCCTTGAAAACTTGGCTCGTAGTCCTTGATGTAAGGTATAAATTTCAGCTTATAGTCAATAATAAGCATCAGAAACTTTGACTCGGGGATCACGGAAAGCACAACTTTACCAACACAGAGTTCTGGATTGGACTGAATAGCCCATTAGTGGCAAAAGTGCATTCAAACAGTTTTAGAGAGAAAAATAACGAAATTATTTGCTGTGGTCCACTTCCATAACCGACTGAAGGTAGTGTGTAGGTATCATTCAATAAACCTCATGCCCAATGACTAGTATAAAATGTGAAAGTATTCGACAAAGATCACATTGACAATGAACCCACATGAAGTTGAAATGGCAGGTTAGTTAAAACCTACTGTATCAAAATGAGTAGGTGACCATGCAACCCATATGAGTGGAGGTCTTGCAAAATGCTTTTCTCCCAAGTAGTATTATAAGCCTTTTTAAGATCAAAGAATACAGAAACAAGATGTTGTCAGAAAGGTTTCTCTGATCGATGTTTCGTGTTGAATCAGGTGATAAACAGCGAACAGCTGCCGTTGGACCCAAAGAAGACGAGCATTAACAATGCTCTTTAAGATCTTACAGAGACAGGTCGTCAAAGAAATAGGACGATTCTTTTCAGGCTCAGAAAAAGGGAGGACAATAGCCCTGAGGCAAGCATCAGGAAGAGCATTCTCCTGCCAGATCCGGTTTAGCTTTATTCATAATAAGTGAGTCAGAAGTTCTTCTTTTCAAGTAAACGTAAAGATAACTTCAGTTACGAAGCTCAGTAAAAGTAGTAGGTTGTGTTTATAACTCATTCTTCTCGAAATTATTGAACGTCGTGTGATATCTAATGATGTCAAAGATATAGTGAACAGACAATTAAGTAATAAACATAAAAAGAGTGCGGGATGAGCGCAAAAAGTAGGCAGATGGACAAAGTCAAAGCAGACCACAAACAAAGTATAGTCACGTAAAAAGATACTTTATAACAAAAAAGGAAAACTAAACGAGTAATATAGGCTTATTACTATTCATGTATCAGGCCACCCTTTAAATAATGTCCAATTTTAGGTTGAGAAAAAGTGAAAGGATTTCAAACGCTTTTAATGTTATTTAAACAATAATGTATGTTTCACTATTATTAATTACTTCCTGTCAACGATTCACAAGCTTCTGAATGCCACTTCTATAAAATTCTTGGGGTTTAGAGGAAAATAAAATAGAGAAGGTAGTTTTGTCATATTCATGTGTTCCAAGCTCTTTTCCATCAAAGTCGTTCTGCAAACTTCGGAATAGATGATAATCAGATGGGGCAAGGTCTGGAGAATAAGGAGGATAAGGAAGTTTTTCTAGTCCAGCTCTCCAGTCTTTGTAGATTTGATCCTGGCTGTATGGGGCCGTGCATTATCCTGATGTAACACAACAACTTTACGATTGATCAAAGTAGGCCTCTTTTCTTTCAATGCAACATCCAAGCGCTTTGACTGTTGAAAATAGAAGTATAATGTAATTGTTACATTGAGTGGCAGCAACACAAAGTGGATCACACCAACAATATCCCACGATTTTGGGCTGTGTTTTGGCCAGTTCACTTGCACTGAGCCATTGTCAATGGCGCTTAACATTTTTATAATACACCCATTTTTCATCTCCAGTCACTAACCTATCCAAAAAAGATGAGTTATATTCACGATAGTGCAGAGAAGTGCAAATGTTCACTCTTGCTCCAAGGTTGTCTTTCATCAAATCATGACCCAAGTTCTGACACCTTTCCAAGTTGTTGCAGATGACGGCGAACTGTTGAATGGATTGATTGGTTGGTTTGGCGTTTCATGGCGCAAAGCAACTAGGCTATCTGCGCAAAACACCCAGTAAAAAGTTAAAATTAAAGTAAAAGTATTAAAATTCATAAAAGGAAATTAAGGTAAAACAAAATAAAGTTTAATTTTTGAATTAAACATATAAATAGCATTAAATCCAATTCTTACATCTAGTCTACAGTGGTAAAAAACACTACAGTGATACAAGTTGTAAAGGACTTTTTGTAGCATAATTGTAATTATCATAACTCGCCAGAAAGACTAACAGGTAATTTCAAAAACCACCGTTAGTCACCTGAAGTTGTCCCTTCCAGTCTTGGTTTTGAGTTATTTGTTGTTATGGCCATTTCCAAAAAGTAAAGTGATAAAAGTTTTAAAAGACTTGTAGCAAAATTTTAATTATAACTCACCAGGATGACTAACGGGTTGTTCAAACAGCAGCGTTAGTCACCTGAAGTTGACCTTTCCAGTCTTGGTTTCGAGTTATTTGACGTTATGGCCATTTCATAATTTCAACTCAAACTAGATATACTTTTATTCTTAAAAAGGAATCACATTAAGAAAGGTCTAATGTACAAATTAAGAAATTTAAATAGCACTAAAAAGATTAATGGCTTTTAAAAACTAAAAACATTTCTAAAGTGGACATTGTCACCATTGCCAATAACATTGTCTAACGTTACAGATTAATCATGTGGTAAAATATGTTTAAAATGGTACTGTCGTTGAGAGTCATAACGACGGCAAGACAGTAAAATGTGGCTTATAGAGACCTGAGTGTTACCCAGACAACACATCGGTGCATCAGTCCCAGATAAAAGAAAACAATGAGATAAAAATTGAGACCAATGTTTTGTCTAGTTAGAACAACTTTCTCTTTCTGATCCTTACAGAAGAAAGATAGCCAAAGTCCAATAGAGGGTTTTATTTGGAAAGCTTGTTTTCACATTATTCACTCAAAGTCAACTACCAACCAGCACGGGGCTAAGCATTGAATACAGGACCATAATCCATGTATGGAAAAGGCACAGCAGTGACAGTGCCAGAGCAGATAGATTTAGCTGTGGTGTCGGCGAGCGTTCCCGCGAATACCAACGTGGCCCGGTATCTAGAAAATCTGGATAGAAGTACATGTTAAAGAGGAATGGGCCAGTCGGTTTTGAATATCGGTGAGAAAAAGGTGTTAACCAACGTGAATCGATTCCAAGGCCAGTAGAGAATTTAGCGAATCAGTATAAATAGTGCAGTTTAACTACTGCTTAGCTTCTGTGTGATCTATGGTAAGAGAAATGGCGTAAAGTTCAGCAGTGAACATAGAAGCTGTAGAGGGAATTCTGTGCACAACCACCAAACCACAACAAACCATGACAGAGTTCACACAGTCACCTGATTTCGAACCATCTGTATAAATAGGAATGGAAGGATGGTTTGAAAGAATTCAGCAAATAACAGACAGTATTTCCAATCGGGAGTGTCTGCTTTTCTCAGATTACTTAAAGATAAGTCACATTTTGGGACTGTAATAAGCCATCGTGGAATGGGCTGACCAGTGGATATAGCAATGTTATCCAAGGACAGAACCAATTCATTCAACTGCAACTGGATACGAAGGCCAAAAGGAGCAATTGCAGATAATTCATATATTAAACAAAAACTAATTATTTTGTAGTTAAGTCCAATAACTAAATACTTTCTTAAAAAATATGTTTCGTTATTCTAATTAAAACCCAAATTAACAGCTCTATCAAGTGTTTCATTTAAAGGTATGCTTCTAAATAACGACACAATACTAAAACTAGCTCAACAAACACCTTCCACATTAGGTTTTGTATTTCTGTTGGAAGCTGTCACACGGTAAATTCATTAATATCTGTGCTTTACGAGCAATTTTACCAAATTAAGAGCAATAAATTGTAACATTAGATACAACTGGTCTTATTAGACTCTCTTCATGTACTTTAGGCTACTCATATAAGATATTACCGTGTGATCCTATTGGTTTTAACAATTTATTTTTATTCTCAACTATTAACCATTGTTTAAGTTACTTGTACTATATTAATATAATATACTTTATTTAATTACACAAGTTTCATTTAACCTCACGTTTTGGGACATAAGATCTATTTGTCCATCTCAGCTCTTCTACACTCAAGCTATATTAACTTAAAAACCAAACTTAAATACAGCCATTATTCATATAATTAAAGCTTTTCTTGAATTCATTTATATTTACTGCTTCTACAACACTTGAAAGCAATACCTCCATCCCAGGCACCATTCTAGTAACCCCGAAACCGAATGCATTATTCCAAATGCGGCCTAACGAGTGTCTTGTACATTGTAATTATAACCTCTTTTGACTTGTACTTAACATTTTTGTAAATACAACCAAAAACTCTATTTGCCTTACTATTAGCACACTTTTTGGACAGCTCTAGAGACTAATCGACTATAATTTCAAGAACTATTTCTTTCATAACACTGTTAAGATTATGCCCATACATTTATTTACCCAAATCACGAAATGATCGAAATTCGTTTATAAATCAACACCATCCTCTGCACAGAAAGCAACAAAGACCTTAATATCTGCAAATTTATTGACTGTTCCTTCATCTGTGTCATTGATATTAATCAAAAAAGAGAAATGGTTTTGAGGCTGAGCCCTGAGGTACCATACATGCGATAATAATTCAGTTAAAGTGAACTTCATTTATTACAACTCTCTGATTTCTTTCATCCAGCCACTTTTCTATCCAATTTTCTAATTTCTTCCACACCCATAAAGATTATTGCTTTTACATGCCTTTTAAGTGGCACCTTGTCAAATGCTTTCTGAAAACCTAGATACACCATATCTACACCCTTACGCTCATCTACATAAGCAATAACGTTTTCAAAACGTTTGCAAGATTTTCCCTTAGTGAAACCATACCAAGTATCCAATAAAATTCTAAACTTTATTATATAACTTTGCAAAGCATTTTTTAACAGTTCCAAATGTTTTTTTCCATCCTTTGGTAACTGCTCATTATTCTAGAACAGATAAGAAATAGTAGTAAGTGGCTCATATGACCAATCTTTAACCTCCTTCAAATCCCTTGGAGAAATATTATCTAGCTCAGTAGTCTTATTTTTTAAAACTTCCTAATGTTTTCGTAACCAGCTCAGAATTAATGCAATCATCTTGTTTCCAATTATCAACAGTTCAAAATATGAAATACTGTATACATATGCATCAGTAAAAACACAAAAGAAAAACATACTTTAATAACCCAGCCATCTCAATCTTCAGATACTAGTCTTCCGTTATCGTCCCTCAATAGTACATTGAATTGAACATTTTGATTCTAGAGTTAATATATTTAAAGCAAACCTAACTTAAGTTTTTACACTTTCAGACAATATTCTCATTATCCTTTTTTCATTTCCTGTTGCACCTAATTTCTTGATATTTTATCTTCTACGCATCCTGTCATGCCAGTCAAGTTAAATTTCTTAAATTTATTATGGTTTCCTTTAATTTTATTTCGTAAACTCTTTATAAGTCAACGTGGTTTGTTTGTTTTTACTTGCAGCTAACCTTTTCCCTCTATAAGGAATAAGTTAACGGTGAATATGAAAAAATTCGTCTTTGAAAACTTTCCACATTTAATCAGTGTCTCCAAGCAACTCAGTTGACCAATTCACAACACATAATTCTTGTGACATCCCTTTAAATTTGCCTTTTGAAATTTGTAACCAAACTATTCAGTATCTTCATATGTAGGAAAACAATGAACATAATACATCTTGCACCCAAATATCCCAACTCTTACCCTCTCAATCATTTCTATGTTTGAAATTAACAATAAATCTAAAATAGCGTTGTTTCTAATAGGTTCCACGACTAATTGGTGAAGAAAACTATATTCAACAGTTTCCAAAATACTTTTATCCCTCTCGAATTTATCAATCAATATGACTGAATTAAAATCGCCCATAATTATGACTTCATGAATAGCTGAACTCTTAATCTCACTGTAAAGTTTCTCACCAATTTCATCAATTTCAGCTGGTGGCCTGTAACTAATTTCTGCTAAGATTTCCCCCCCTTGATATCCATTAACAGAAACCCAAATGGATTCAATCTCCTTACTATTCTCAACTTCAACTGGATGTAACTCACTTTACATATAGAGCCGCTACCCCTCCTCTTTGATACTCTGTTCCTATTCAATAACTTATAACCATGCATTCCAAAGAAATTTCTGTCGTCAAAAATTTACGTTTAACCAATTTTCAGTTATTCCCATCATATCAACATTTTCTATCCCTACAAGTGCCCTAAAAACATCAGGTTTATTTTTATACTTCTAACCTTACATTATTAACAATTAAGCCTATTCTTATAACTACTTTTATACCGATTTCCTATGTTAAGTTTTCCTCCAAATCTCAGATTTCTTTCATTTTGTTTATCTTTGCTCTCGCCATTTAGTCCTTTAAACTTCCTTTACAGCTGTGTAAATAACACTCGCAAACATGATAGATCCTTTCCTACTCAAATGTAAACCATTCATTCCAAAATGTCCCATCTTGCAACTGAACAGATCTCATAAATTTAACCAGCTAACCTGCTCATTCTTATATAGTAATTTCAGTATTGTAATTATCTCTCGTGAGTTACTCAGACTTTAATCTCCACAATTAATTTTTGGCAGTATTCCTAACACAATTAATTTAAGGCCTTTATCTTTAAATGCTTTTAAAAACCCTTTGCGCTTTCGCTTTCTTGCATCGTTAGCTCCTACGTGCACAACAACGACTGCATCGTTGCCAGACCCCTATTTTATAACTCTTGTTTTGTCTTTTATTTGTGCACCAAGGTAACATAATCTAAATATTTTGTCTATTCGCATGCAGTGTCAAGAAATCACCTATAACTATAACCTCCAAGTTCGTAATCTATATGCTTCTCTACTGCTTTTACTTTCCTTCCCTCCAATAGTTTCTCGACAACATAAGCCAAGGGCTGAAATTTGTTGCTCAATAGTTTATACTTGTCTATTTCTTCAACTTTAATTAGGATTACCTCGAACCTATAAATTCCACGTACAGATCGAACATTTTGATCACTTCTTTATTTTCACACAAAAGTTTATCTTTAATTATAAAAACTTTAATAAATTATTTGAAGTATGAAAATATGTAACGTTAATAATAGAATGTATTCATCCTTATTTATAACCGCCTATATGTTTATAACAGTACAAGCTGACTTTGAAACAGCAAGAGACAATAAACTAGTTTTTAGATCGTATTTTATTCAATGTATCTAACCTCTTTTACAATTTGGCCTGGCATGGCCTAGCGCGTTAAGGCGTGCGCTTCGTAATCTGAGGGTCGCGGGTTCGCGCCTGAGTCGCGCCAAAACATGCTTGCCCTTCCAGCCGTGGGGGCGTTATAAAGTGACGGTCAATCCCACTATTCGTTGGTAAAAGAGTAGCCCAAGAGTTGGCGGTGGGTGGTGATGACTAGCTGCCTTCCCTCTAGTCTTACACTGCTAAATTAGGGACGACTAGCACAGATAGCCCTCGAGTAGCTCTGTGCGAAATTCCAAAAAACAAAACAAACACAACTTTTACAATTTATTAGTGAGTTCAAATATACGTAAAGTACATTTACACGTACTAAGCCTATTTAAAGGCCTGACATGGCCTAGCGCGTAATGCGTGCGACTCGTAATTCGCGGGTTCGCGCCCGCGTCGCGCCAAACATGCTTGCCCTCCCACCCGTGGGGGCGTTATAATGTGACGGTCAATCCCACTATTCATTGGTAAAAGAGTAGCCCAAGAGTTGGCGATGGGTGGTGATGACTAGCTGCCTTCCCTCTAGTCTTACACTGCTAAATTAGGGACGGCTCGGTGCAGTGGGCTAACAACCTACTCACTTAAATACTTGTTGAAGAATCCGCAAGCGATTGCGGCTCTATGTTCCTAGATGGAATCTAATGGTGATAACTAACTGACTAACTAAGCCTATTTAAAGGTAGAAAAATTTACCCCGTAAACTCTAACTTTTACTGTTTTATTTAACCAGAATTACTACAACTAATATAAATATTAAACAACTTTCAAAAATATGTAATCATTTAACATTCAACGTCCTCCCATTTCACTCTGGCTTTATTATCTGGCTTTATCATTGACCCTTTTTAACTAATTAAACGCTTTTTATATCTACCTGATTATGTAGTTGTTTTCTGTTTTTATATCAAATATTGGTTGTATTGTATCTCTAGGTTATTAATTATGGAATTGTGAGGAAAAGGTT
Organism: Tachypleus tridentatus; assembly: GCF_004210375.1. Classification (NCBI taxonomy): domain Eukaryota; kingdom Metazoa; phylum Arthropoda; class Merostomata; order Xiphosura; family Limulidae; genus Tachypleus; species Tachypleus tridentatus. The sequence goes on along the minus strand of NC_134837.1, from coordinate 59,689,181 downwards.
CCTGCTATCACTTTGGTGTTTAATCATTAAGTTACGTTTCCCGAAAAGTAAACCGATTATCAAATATTTAAAATAATGTGTTTCTTATCGTGCTAACCAAAAATATAAACCTCTATACAACAGTCTCTTGTCAATGTTATTTAAATTCTAAAATTATAAACAAATAACCTCATCACGATAATCTATATTAAACTATCCAGTTTAATATAATCATAAATGCTTGTTAAACAATATCATTTTAATTTAATTTCATATTGCAGTAACTGAAATTAGGCACCGCGTGTTACTTAGTGACTGAAAAGGAAAAAATAAATTCAGTACATTTTTCAATATTTAAATATTTAAATTTCACTATCAATCCAAATAAACCACATTTTAACCTACTTATTAAGAAGATCTCAATGTCGGTCTCCCCTCCCTCACTTTTCGTTCTGTTAATACACTACTTAACATTAGTGATTTGAACAAGTCTGTTTTGGATAAAACGCGATTCACCAAATGGTATCAGTCAATCTACAATGAACTTCAAAATACAATTACAAAATATATGTGACAAAATATAAGACAAACTAAGTGCTACAAGATTGATGTATAACGTATAGACCACTATCTACAGATTAAATACTAAACTTACTACTAACTAAACAATTAATATTCATAAATTAGCATTAAAAGTCCTCACCTAAATGAGGCGTTAATTTCCACCCACTTCAACAAGTTGAACTTGAAGGTAGTTCTTCCAAATGTATTTATCTTTAGCCTCTGCATGAATTATATCCTACATTGAAACCTTGATACAAAGAATTCTTCACTTGAAAAATAAATTAACATTTACAAAAATTAACTGTTGTACTCACACAAAACGAAATGGAAAATTGCTTTGAACAACAATAGGATTTTTTGTTTCTTTTTAATTAAGCACAAAGCTACACAAAGGGCTATCTGTGCTCTGCCCACCACGGATATCGAAACCCGGTGTTTAGCGCTGTAAGTCCGTAGACATACCGCTGAGCCACTGGGGGGCACAACAATAGGAAGATAAGAAAAATCAGCACACACAAAAAAAGTGTTACATGTATACACTGAGGAAAAAACAATAAGAACAAAAAAAAAAACGAAACAAAAGTGTTATATATATACCCTGTACATAAGAAGAAAAATATTCAATTAAAAATCAAAAAAAGGAAAAATTGTACCAAATAAATGGAAAATATATACATACAGATATATACAAAGTGAATAAGTGAAATACATTTAATATATACAAAAGTAATATGACACAATAATTAGAAATACAGATGTGAATGCATACATGACTTGCTAATATAAAGAAACCCAACAAATTTATAAGAATTAATATTTACATATGTATACAAAATGAGTAAAAACGCAAGAAGTAATATTTACATATGTACATAGTGATGAGAAAAAATTGTAATAAGAATATACACAAAGTAAATACAATTGTAAAAAAAGAAAATATAGAAAAGATAGGCATACATATTTACAGATATCAACAAAGTTGAAGTTAAGCATACTGAATATATACAAAATTAATATGAAGCAATAGACGGAAATAAATAAAGTGAGATTAATACGTCTATTAATATTAAAAAGGTACCAAATAAATCAAAAATATATACATACATGTATACAAAGTTAATAAGTTAAGTACAATTAATATATACAAAAGTAACACGAAAATAATTAGAAATACATGTATCAACATATACACAACTCGTTAATGAAAGTAAAAACACCGAAGAAAAAAACAACAAAATCATAAGAATCAAAATTTACATATATATATACACAATGAAAAAAGTGAGCGGGAGCAGAGGTAGAGCGGCTCAGTTTTAATGGTTTAAACACACTTGTTAGTAGGTGTGTTTTTCAATCGATCCCATGTTTTTGTTTAAGTTTTAAATGTTTGTATAATACTCTGTCCATAAGTTTTCAAGGCTTAACTACAGTTGTTAGTAGATATTTATCTCAATTTAACCCTTGTTTTTGTTTCAGTTTAAAACACTTGTATCATAATTTGTCCATCAGTTTCAATGGTTTAAATACACTTATTAGTAAGTCTGTTTTTCAATCAAGTGTGTGTGTGTTTTTGTTATAGTAAAGCCACATCAGGCTATCTGCTAAGCCCACCGAGGGGAATCGAACCTCTTTTCAATCAAACCCTAGATTTTGTTTCAGTTTTAAACGTGTGTGTAATACTCTCTTCATCAATATTAATTGTTTAAATACAGCTGTTAGTAGGTGTGTTTCTCATTAGAAATAGAGTTTTTGTTTCAGTATTAAACTTTTGTATAATACTCTCTTTATCACTTTCAATTGTTTAAATACAATTATTGGTAGCTGAGTTTTTCAATTCAATCCTAGTTTTTGTTTCAGTTTTAAACCTTTCTATAATACCCTCTTCACCAGTTTTAATGGTTTAAATACAGTTGTCAGTAGGTGTGTTTCCAATAGAAACGTAGTTTTTGTTTAATATTTAAACCTTTCTAAAATAGTCGGTTCATCCGTTTTATTGGTTTGAATACACTTGTTAGGTGTGTTTTTCAATCAAATCCTTGTTTTTGTTTGAGTTTTAAACGTTTGTATAATACTTTGTCAACGGTTTAAATACACTTGTTAGTATGTGTATTTTTCAATCGAATCCTGTTTTTTTTTAAATTTTAAACGTTTGTACAATACTCTGTACTTCAGTTTTAACAGTTTAAATAAAAAAGTTGTTAGTCGGTGTTTTTTCAAATGACCCTAGTTTTTGTTTCAGTTTTAAACTTTTGCATAATATTCTCTCTATTAATTTTAATGATTTAAATACAGTTGTTAATAGGTGTGTTTTTCAGTCGCACCCTAGTCTTTGTTTCAGCTTTAAACGTTTTTATAATACTCTCTTCATCATTTTTAATTGTTTAAATACAGTTGTTAGTAGCTGTGTTTCTAAGTTGAAACATCGTTTCACTTTCAGTTTTAAATGTTTGTATAATATTTTTTCCATCAGTTTTAATGTTTTAAATACACTTGTTGGTAGGTGTGTTTTTCATTCGTACCTTAGTTAATGTTTCAATTTTAAACGTTAGTGAAATACTCTGTTCATTAGGTTCAATTGTTCAAATGCAGTTGTCAGTGTGTGTGTTTCTCTATCTAACCCTAGTTTTTATTTCAATTTTAAACGTTTCTATGATACTCTTTCCATAAGTTTTAATCGTATAAACACAGTTGCGTGTAGGTGTGTTTCTCAGCTGAACCAACGTTTTTGTTTCAGTTTTAAACGTTTGTACAATACTCTGTTCATCAGTTTTAATGGTTTAAGTACAGTTACTAGTAGATGGGTTTCTCAGTCGAACCCTTGTTTTTGTTTTGAATTTTAAACTTTTGTATAGGACTCTGTCTATTAGTTTTAATGGCTTAAATACAGTTGTTAGTATGTGTATTTTCCAATTGAACCCTTCTTCTTGTTTAAGTTTTAAATGTTTGCATAACACTGTGTCCGTCAGTTTAATTGTTTGAAATAGCTTTTTGAAGGTGTTCTTTTCATTTCGACAGCATTTTGTAGTTCAACTTTAAACAGTTGTATAATTATGAAGGATCCTCTTGATGAATCTTGAATTACCTGACTGATGGCTAAAAATTTCCACTGAGTCAAATTCTCAACTTTGCCATTACTGCATCTGAAACTTGTAACTGCACCTCGATGAGACATTTAATGATACACAAGGCTATACCGTTTAACTTCTGAATCAAACATTCTGTTGGCCGTTTCTAAAATTATCCAGGCATTAATTTACCTAAATTGCCTTCAGGTTCAACCTAATTTGTCTTTAATTACCATTGAAAGAGGAGATCTACTTCACACCACCATATTTGTATATTGTATTTTATGAGATGCCTGAAGCCCGCACTACAAAAAAAAGCTGAATGACAAATGATAGGGTGCAGCTCATATACCTATCGTACAGGGTTTTAGGTCACTACACATTTCGTTTATGATGAGGTTACTCGTTGTCCCACAGATTACATCTTTAAGTTGCAAATGACCACTGCCTTGCCTGCCAGTAAATACAGCTTTTGGTTATTGTTGTTCATCAGTATCATTTTGATTTTGGTTCTAAGTTTAGTAGAATGCCTCCTTTGTGGATAGGATCACCTCACCTCAAATCCACAATCACAATCATCATTGTTAAATGGCCACAGCATTACCTACTGATAATACATTTCCTGGTGGTAACTATTTACCTCCAACTCAGGACTGGCATGGCCAGGTGGTTAAAGCACTCGACTTGCAATGTGAGGGTCGCGGGTTCGAATCTCCGTCACACCAAACATGCTCGCCCTTTCAGCCGTGGGGGCGTTATAATGTTACAGTCAATCCCACTATTTGTTGTTTAAAAAGTAGCCAAGAGCTGGCAGTGGGTGGTGATGACTAGCTGCCTTTCCTCTAGTTTTACACTGCAAAATTAAGGACGGCTAGCGCAGATAGCCCTTGAGTAGCCATGCGCGAAATTGAAAACAAACTAACTTCCAACTCCACCACTCATCTAATTCTCAGCTTGGTAGGATGCCTTCCATCATGAAACAACTTATGTTAGTGGAGTTGATCCACTAATGCCACCTTTCATCTTTCTAAATATGTTACTACAGAGAGCTGTATTGATCAGAGCCAGGGCTCTTCCTTTTTGGCTAGCAAATAGCTAAAGGTTCCATAAAGACCAACCCCAACCATTTCTGGACACCATATGCCACACACTATTCTGGCAACTGTTGGTTGACTATGCGGCACTTATGCTTGGGCTCAAACTTAAATGAAGAATTTAATCAGCCCTTCTTGGTGTTCCAGATGGTGTCTGTTCTCCACATTGAGCCTGTGGCTGTAGGATGATGACCTTTAGGAACCTACACATCATTGGTAAAAGTCCATGATCTTACCCAGGACTAAACGCCCTTTCTCTGAGTTACCCTTCATTGATATCCATCCCTCCTTTTAGGGCATACACCCTCCAACCTGTGGAAGATGTCATTGTCTCTGTTCATGTGAACCTGTATAATCGTTAAAGTATGGGAGAGTATGGTCTAGAACACATTCAAAGAGCACAAAACTCATTACAACAGGACTCCTGGTTAGGGTTCCAAAATTTGTTCTCCATACGTATTCTGTGTTATAATTTTTGAAATGGAATACCCACTCGGCAAATGAGTAAGATAAACTAAAAAGAAAGTACAATTAATGCTGTGTAACAGAGTTTGGATTTGTTTTCCATTGAACCACGAATATGTTTGCAACAAGAAACATTCCCTCTACTAGACACACAAAAAGATCTATATTTACAAAATACAGTCACGCACATTACAGAAGTAAAACAAGGAAAAGTGTTTCAAATGGGTTCATCGAACTAGCAAGAGAGATGATGTCAAAAGAACCTTCTTGGTTTTATCTACTTCTGTTTGAGCTTCCCTCCAAGGTACATGAAAAATGTAGGTTAAAATTAGAAGTTAACCCCACTCCCTTACGTGTTGGCGTCAAAAATTGTCTTAGTAAGACAATAATAAACACCACCAGTCAATGTTCTGTTGGTTAAAACGAATATCTTAGTCTTACAAATTTTAACAGAATCTAATCTCACCATAACAGGGAAGGTTCTGGTATTTAACACTAACATCGAGCCAGGTTGTTCATGACATGCACTTCGCCTACATATTCCTAAACACATGTTATTTGAATATAGGATTGAAGAAACCGGAGGCCATTACTCAGTTTGTCAACATAAATGACTGTATTTCGAGTAATCATGACTGAAGTTACAGCTGACCTTCCAAGAAGAAAAATCAACCAATTTGTGAATCTGGTATCTTGTGAATATGAAGTGAGAGGCTATGTTGCTTATTTGAGTGACCCATTGAAATCTCTGAGAACATTAGACAGAACAAAAGCGTTAAGTAGGCCAGTGTATGACTTTCAAGCACATTGTATAATAAAACGCAAGAACAAAAAAGTATACAGGTATACAAGATATGTAGGATTTGTACATGTAACAAGTTTACCCTATAAATATCTGTTATTTAGAACAATATCATTTTAATTGAAAGAGACAACCGTCTCACATATACTTATAACTTATTAAAAGCTGATAAACGTATCTTAACTTGTTTTAAAATCCTACTTGTTGAAAAATTTACTTTATCATTCTTTTCTATGACACTAAATAGTTGTAAAGTGTCATTTGCCTTCACTGTTGCCTCCCCAGTGGCACAGCGGTATATCTGCAGACTTGCAACTCTAGAAATCAGGTTTCGATACCCGTAGTGGGTAGAGCACAGATAGCTCATTATGTAGCTTTGTGCTTAGTTTCAAATAAAACGTCTTCAGTGAGTAAATAACTTGAACAGTTCATCGTAATATTGTACTCGATACTTGAGGGACAAGTGTCGCTTAGAAATTGGTGTCCAGGAGTGTAAATTTAAGTTCGATTCCAGTTTCTGCCAGTATGTGTGCTTGTGTGCATGTTTGGTGCTTTAAAAGAGTGCCGGGTAAATTTCACTATTCGTTGTACATATTTTTCCACCTTGAAGAAGATGACTGTTGTTTTTTACACGTGTTCTCCTTTACCAGGTTCTATTGTACCTAGAATAAAAAACAGACAAACTGTAAGAAAGTTTTCCTTCTGTCGTGTTTTTTTCTGTGATGATATTTCAGCTGCTAACTTTGTTTACCATCCACTCTAAAAATACAAATCTGAAACCCTTCACTGAAGTACATACAACCTCTGTATATTAGCAAAGACAGCTATAGAAAATTAATGTGATCTACACAATGGGCTAGCTATCTGTGCTCTGCCCACCACGGGTATCGAAACCCGGTTTTTAGCGTTGTAAGTCCGCGGACATACCGCTGAGCCACTGGAGGGCGTTCAAAATTTTATAATTATTGTTTTGAAAATAAATAACCGTAAGAACACATGATTACAGCGATATGTTATTTTGGTAATTTTTATAAGTGAAAAGTAACGAAACAAACAGCTAATAATAAATTTTGAGAATGTAAATGTTCACGTACTAATCACAATTAAGGCTTGACTCATACTTACATTTGTTATTTTTGTGTCATTACTTTGAAATTAAATTTTCCTGGTGTGGACATACTACTTTTAACAGCCCACCTGGCCTGGCATGGCCAAGCGTGTTAAGGCGTGCGCCTCGTAATCTGAGGGTCGCGGGTTCGCATCCCCATCGCGCCAAACATGCTCACCCTTTCAACCGTGGGGGCGTTATAATGTGACGGTCAATCCCACTATTTGTTGGTAAAAGAGTAGCTCAAGAGTTGGCGGTGGGTGGTGATGACTAGCTGCCTTCCCTCTAGTCTTACACTGCTAAATTAGGGACGGCTAGCACAGATAGCCCTCGAGTAGCTTTGTGCGAAATTACAAACAAGCAAACAAAACAGCCCACCGTAGTTTGCTTCCTTGATTTGCTGGAAAACTTGACACAAGCTCAACACATTGTATATGTTTGAAAAGCTCTGATTATCGTCTATCGTTTAGAAATGATTATATATTTATGTAAGGTACGTACGTAGAAAAATGTGCTACAGAACATTGGTGACATCAAATTGGACACTTAAAAAAGCCTGGCCCATATTTTTCATGTTATTACTTCTAAGTGTTGTGACATTTGGTTTTACTTCGACTTATGTTTACCCCGCAATGGAAGGCGTGTAGATAGTTTATTGTGTAGTTTTTCACTAACAAAATGCAAAAACGATATTGGCCCAAGTGATCCAGTGCGTATTATCTTTTTTTATTTTATTACAGGTAAACATCGATATAAAACGCATCGATAAAGCGCGATAATCAGTTGGGCGCGATGGGGTCTTAGGCCCCAAATTTTTTTGGGTTTCTACAGAGGCCGCCGCTTAATATTACTACTGCTTAATGTAATCAGCTGGTTAATGTGATCAAAAACAAAAACCAAATCCATTATAAATTTGTGCATTTCAACTTGTTTTATGTGCTTACTATATTTTATTGTTATTAAATTTTTTGAAAAATCCGTTTTTGTTTCAGTACTGAATTCGTATTTTAAACTTTGCCATGACATTTTTTTATCTGGTAATTATTTGACTTCAGTTTGTACTTAGATTTTAATAATTAGTAAATAAATTATCAAAATTAATTACTATATGTATTAACTTTTAATATTGAACTAATTTTAATCAGCGTCTAATCGTAAAAACGATCACATGATTGCTCTGACGGAACTACTTTTAGAATATCAGCCCCCATCAAAGTAATGAATTCGATAAATTTCTGTAGAATTCTGCTTTTTACATTTAATTTCAGTCTTAAAATTGAGTTTAATAAATAAAAAAAAATGCTATATCATTGGTGTAAGTAGTTTTGTTTGTTTTTCTTTATTTCACTACAAAACGCGTAAATTTTGCATTATCGCTCACCCCGAGGGTCAAAAAAATATATAATCAATCGGTATAAGGCGCAATCAGATACAACGCGGTCGAATTTTTGGACCCCAACTAGCGCCTTATATCGATGTTTGACTGTATTATTAACGTGTTTCTTCGTGAGACATCCGCGTAAATGTGACTTAAATCTTTTGGATCTTCGTCACACATTACCATTTTTTAAAGTCCATATTCAGACGTATAGTGAGTTGGGAACGCGTGGTTACGGCGTAGTTTTACTGTTTGCAGCCGTAACTACCTATTTCACTTTAAACTTTATTTAGTTGCTTTAGTTCTATGTTAGGTATTCTTCAGTTGCTTTTGATAGAATATATAGCTCTTGTCCAATATTAAAAAAAAAAAAGAAGGGCATTAGGGTTGGTTACAGTAGTATTTTCACAAAGCTAAATGAATAATTAGCGCTGCGGAAGGCTTTAACCATATTTTGAAAGTTCTGAACGTTATAACTGTGATATTCACTATTCAGTTAATCAAGATGAATCACGTAGTTGACTGGTGCAGCTGACTTCACTCTGGTCGTCAGTTCTAATTTGGGGAATGACTTTGGTTTTGCAATAAGGACTCTGACCTATCAGTTTAATTCAACTGTCAGATAAAGTGCAGTTTCTGGTTGTGAATACAAATTTTGCCCTTGAGAGATGTAAAGGCTTGTTTTTTCTGTTTTTACAGTCTTCTTTTATCTTTGTTTATCCTTAAGGTGCAACTGTTTTATCAAGCTATTACTATTTCTATTATCAAACAACAACTGTTTTATTTACTTTTAGAGTGTTATTCATGATTGTCTTATCTTTCCTTTGTGACTCCTGGTGACGCAGTGGTAAATTTCAGGGCTTATAATGCTCAAATTTAGTATTCGATCATCGTGGCCATAAAGCACGAGCAGATTTAAGTATAGAGACAAATTAAAATTCCTATCTTATTTGTTTGGTTGCTATAACAATTAAGTTTATTTTTAGACACTGCTTCATTTAAAGTACAATTTTAATTTGGGAGTAGTTTTTGCTATTTATGAATCAGGTGTACTTGAGAGTTATAATCCAATTTATTTTTGTGAAAACGTTTATTCCATTCTTACTAGTTGACATTAAGCACCACAATAAAATATCTACGCATGCCTCTAGTTATTAGGGTAACAAGTTGGCTTTGACTAGCGCGTAAGGCGTGCGACTCGTAATCCGAGGGTCGCGGGTTCGCGCCTCCGTCGCGCTAAACATGCTCGCCCTCCCAGCCGTGGGGGTGTATAATGTGACAGTCAATCCCACTATTCGTTGGTACAAGAGTAGCCCAAGAGTTGGCGGTGGGTGGTGATGACTAGCTGCCTTCCCTCTAGTCTTACACTGCTAAATTAGGGACGGCTAGCACAGATAGCCCTCGAGTAGCTTTGTGCGAAATTCCAAAACAAACAAACAAACAAACAAACAAACAAACAAGGCTTTGACTAATTATATGCTTTGTATTCCCAAGACGGCTGGTATGGATATTAAAACGATAATTAAAGTACAGAACAACGTTTCGATCTTCTAAGGTCATATTTATCATTACCTAACAAACAAGATACCCTGGTCAAAAGTATGAAATTACGGGAAAAAGATGTTAAATGGTTATTTAATATTAGAGAATTTTATATAAAAACATATTTATTTCCTTATCAATTACGAAAGATAATTACTTAAAACCTACGCATGTGATTAATATAGAAATAGCAGTAGGCAATAGTGACGTCAGAAATAATGAAAATACCAGAAAAGGTGATTCCACTATAACTGTTATTCCGTTTTGTATAATTCTAATGTATATACTATTAACTACGGTAAGATTCTAAAGACGACTGGTATGATTATTAAAATTTCATTAAAATAAAGTTCAAAGGTTACCCTAGAGATGACCTAAGAATGTCGAAACACTATTCTGTTTTTTATTTTAATTAAAGTTTTAATACCCATACCAGCCGTTCTTAAAATATAGGCCCAGTATGGCCAGATGGTTAAGGCAATCGACTTATCCGAGAGGCGGGGGTTCGAATCCCCATCACACCAAACATGCTCACCCATTTGTACCGTGAGGACGTTATAATGTGACGATCAATTTGTTGGTAAAAGAGTAGCCCAAGAGTTGGCAGAGGGTGGTGCCGACTAACTGCCTTCCCTCTAGTCTTACACTTTTAAATTAGGGACGGCTAACGCAGATCGCCCTCGAGTAGCTTTGCGCGAAATTTAAAACAAACCAATCTTAGAATATATTTCTACTTCAAGTGGGTTTCTCGTCATCATAAGTACGATGGTACGAAATAGTAGGAACTAAAATGCTTACAAATGATTCGCGCGCAGAAAGTTTACCTTCTTCGAATCCCTGAACGAAAAATCAACCGTTCAAAATATTAAAAATCGTTTTTAAATCTATCCAGTTAGTTTCACTTTACTTGTTAATGTACCTTTTATTGCAGTATTTATTTTGCTTTGTAAACTTCTTGTAGGAAGTTTTACGAATAACCAACGATCTTTATCTATTTTTAGAATTTAAATTTCCCCTTTTTATATAACATACGTGCTCGTGTAAAATTACAGCACATGATTATGATCTTACTAAAGTCAACATGAGAGACGTCAACAGTATTGAACTTGTCTAAAAAAATGTCTTGCTTATAATATTTTCTAAAAGGTCATGGAGATTCATTAAGTCCATGCGGGAGTACATACTAAGTTTAATTTTGAATTTTACGAGTTTTTATAGGTGCTTTTGCGCTTTTACCATTACGTCACTTCCTTCTGATGGGTCCTCACAAAGTTTGATATGAGGGTTAACTGGGTCCATGGAAAGACACACACGAATTTTCAGTCCTGCGTTGTGCGGGTTTTATGGGCATTCCTTCTACTACTTTGCCCTCTTTTGATAAATTTTCGCCAAATGTGGTATCAGGGTTTGGTGGGTCTGTTCAGAGGTACATGCAAACCTGCGGACTCACATTTTTATGACTATGACTGAAAAAGGTCGAAACGTTGTTCGCTCCTCTACTAGTGCTTTCACTACTCATACCAGCCGTTTTTAAAAATATAAGAGAAACCTAAGCTTGCCTTTCATTAATCATGATTTTATACAACGTTTATGCAGTTAACTATAACTTAGATAATAATAATACAACTTCTACCACAACAACCAAGTATTATTATATGTAAATATATTTTTTACAAATAATATATATAATTATCCAGTTATTATAAAATATAATAATATTTTATTATTATTAATATTTATTATATATAATATCATATATTTATTATATGTAATTATTGTTATAAATTGTTTGTTTGTTTGTTTTGAATTTCGCACAAAGCTACTCGAGGGATATCTGTGCTAGCCGTCCCTAATTTAGCAGTGTAAGACTAGAGGGAAGGCAGCTAGTCATCACCACCCACCGCCAACTCTTGGGCTACTCTTTTACCAACGAATAGTGGGATTGATCGTCACATTATAACGCCCCCACGGCTGAAAGGGCGAGCATGTTTGGCACGACCGGGATGCGAACCCGCGACCCTCAGATTAGAGTCGCACGCCTTAACACACTTCGCCATGCCGGGCCATTATTATAAAATTTAATATTATTTTATTATTGCATGGCCAAGCGCGTAAGGCGTGCGACTCGTAATCCGAGGGTCGTGGGTTCGCGCCCGCGTCGCGCTAAACATGCTCGCCCTCCCAGCCGTGGGGGTGTATAATGTGACGGTCAATCCCCTATTCGTTGGTAAAAGAGTAGCCCAAGAGTTGGCGGTGGGTGGTGATGACTAGCTGCTTTCCCTCTAGTCTTACACTGCTAAATTAGGGACGGCTAGCACAGATAGCCCTCGAATAGCTTTGTGCGAAATTCCCAAACAAACAAACAAACAAATATTTTATTATTATTTATTATATATAATATCCAGTTAACTATAACTTAGATAATAATAATACAACTTCTATCACAACAACCAAGTATTATCATATGTAAATATATTTTTTACAAATAATATATATAATTTCAATAATACTAATGCAACTTGTATTACAACAATCAGGTGTTATTATTTGTAAATATAGTTTTGGAATAAACTAAAACATCACATTTTCTTAAAGGCTGAAAGCTCATCGCATATTATAAAGTCTATTTTGTCCGTTGCGTGGTGCTATAAGCGAACAGATTGAGATAGTTTTCATATGTCAGAGTGAATGAATGTAAACTATCGACGTCAGAGGTTGTGTGTTGAATAGTTTAGCTAGTTTTAAAGTAATATGTAGAATTAGGGAAGTAATATATATATATATTTGTATCTGCAAATAGTATACGCTGGTATATTAGGGAACACACAGGTCAAATTAACGTTACTACGTAGTTCTTGCCACTAACTACACTTTGGTTTTAACTAACTTACTAAGTAATATTAGTAATACCAGTGGCATCTGGTCGACAGTGGGATTGAGGAGTGGCACTTTTCCACTAGTGCTATTACTAATACTGGGAGATTATTACTGTTTCAGATGTTTGTAAGATCAAAATTGACAATAACGTTAGTAGTGGTAGTAACTAGCACTTAAAAAAAAAAAAAAATGGATACAACACCAAGTGCCAGCCCATCTCGTTTATCGCCTTTGCAAGAAACTGTTTATGTAACAAGTGATGACGCTGGTATAGTAATGTCGGAAAAAGTTCAAAACCTGGCTGGAAGAATATATCAAGAATTTGAAAAAATGATAAGAAAGTATGATGAAGACGTAGTGAAAGAGTTAATGCCACTGGTGGTAAATGTTTTGGAAAATCTTGATCTTTCTTGTATGGAAAGCCAAGAACACGAGGTGGAACTAGAATTACTAAGGGAAGATAACGAACAACTCGTAACACAGTATGAGCGTGAGAAACAGTTAAGAAAACATTCTGATCAGGTAGGTGTCCATAAGTACGAACAGAATTATAGGCTTGTATAATTGTTGTCTGTGTTCTAACTAATAGTGATAAGGCTGGTGGAACATAACTAATTTCAGTAAGTGAATATGTTTTTCTTCCTTTCTATTTGTATTGAAAATAATGATGGGTAAAACACCAACAGTCCCTTGTATGGCCTTGTGCTTTACAACAAATCCAATTTTATCTACTTGTTCCAACTGATGGTCTTACAAACACACACATATTATAGGGTGAAAAAATATTCAGTTGTTATAAAATTTTCAAATTTACTTATATCTAGGAGCTGCATAAGTGTAAACCTGCCTTAGTACAAAGATATTATAAATGTCAATTTTTCTCTGTATGCAGAACTGATAGGAAAAACAAACATTGTTGTACTTATGAACCATGGTATTGGTTCATAATAAGAATTGACCATTTACTATTAATATTGTTCCACCATCCTGCAGCAAAAACAGTTGTGATTATTTTAATAATGCAAATAACAATGGCTATATCTGTTGACACTCAAACATTTTAATGTAGTCTGTGAGTTACATAGAAACTCATAATCAGTTACATGCATACATATATAGCTGTGTGCAGGCTGTGTATGTAATTTAATGTTCATATGACAGGTGTAACTCATGTACCCAAGTGATTGTAAATTTGTTGCAACTGTATGAATATCACAGATCATTTATTTTTGTATAGGATTCCTGCCTCTTTAGATGTGATGCTGTAGACAGGATCACAGTTTTTTTAATAGCTGCATGATCAATTTTGGTCATGTTGCACAAACGTCTAGGCTGCCTCTCACAACAGTAATCTTTAAGCTATAATTTACAAGATAGTAGCAATCTTAGCATTTGAGCATTGGATTAGCACTCATGATGATGGCTGATGGTATATGTGAGTGATATACAACAGTGCATGACTGCAAGTTTTATTGGTACTCCAGATAGAGTAACCATCCTTGAAGCTGACCATAAGAAGTGACAAGAATTGTATCTGCAGGAGATAGTGATTCTAGGTGGAGGAATTTTGTTGTTTTATATTTTGTTGTCAAAATATTCATTTTCAGGAAAGGTATACAGCAGTGGCAGTCCACCAGAGTATAGGGTTGTAGAAATGTCACAACTCAAACTTAATCAAAAGTGCAAGGAGAGGTATATTAATATAATCAATTTGTAATTGTTAATAAATAAGTTTCTGACCCTGTAGAGTGTGCCAGCTGGAGTAAAATCATAACTAGGTTTATCATGGTCAGCAGAGACGAGGAGGAAGTGGGAAATATAACATTTATAATAAATATATAAAGTGTTCATTTATGTATATGTGCTATTATATTATGACACATTGTCCTGTATTTACATTGATTATACATATATGACTTCACAACTTAAGAAAACTAAAGCCTGTATGAATATACTATCCAACATACAGTGCATGTCCAGCCATGTATAGAACTCATGTGGTTACAAAATTTGGTCCATGCACTATCCAATATAGTTCAGAAGTCCCTCCCAATCCAGGGCCTATCATGATTAGGTGGTTAGGGAGATCAACTCACCAGCTGAGAGTTTGGGGGTTTGAACTCATGCTCCATAAAATGAGCTTGCCCTTTCAGCTGTAGGGGTGTTATAATTTGATTGTTAATCCCACTATTCATTGGTAAAAGGACTAGTTTCATTCCCTCTGGTCTTTCCTTTCTAAATTATGGGTGGCTAGCACAGATAGCCCTTGTATATTTTTGTGCAAAATTCAGAACAAACCAAACAAACAAACCATTGTTTGAAGACTCTCCATGTAACTAAAGAGTATAAATATAGTAGTAACATATATGTTAAAAGATATTTACATAACTTGGTATGTTGATCACCATACATCAAGTACCACTACTAGAAGTAATAACTACCCGTTCTTCAAGTAGCCAACCCAGAAGTTCCTATAGGTTCCCAAAAGAGCATTATATACCAACTATGTATTCTATTAAACTAAAATGTTTGAAACAGAACAGTTTTTTGTGACTTTACAGATTTAAGGCTTGAGACATAGTGTGAACATTGGTGTCTAAAAGCTGTAATATATTGAGAGTCAAAATGGAAATTTATAGCTTGAAGAAATAATATGAACACCAGTTTCTTGCTTGAAGAAGTAACATGAACATCACATCTCAAATCTGACACTGGTTTGTCTGTATTTGTGATTGTATTTTTATTTTAAGATGCATGTTTTTGTGTAATTTTTGAACATCAATGTTTTTAAATTAATATTCTTGTATATTATATAATTGCTTAAGTTTTATATTTTTCAAATGTTTTATCAGACATGCACCATTTACCTATGATGGTATGTTATTCTTATTTGAAAAGTAACTTTTATTAAATGAGATAATTTGATTTATTACTGTTTTATAGTGTTGCTTATTGATGAAATACAACTGTATATGGTTTTCTTGAGTATTTTATTTTATTGTTATTTACTAATATACTCTCCATTTATTCACATTACATGTGTTGGAAAAGCATAGTTTGTTAAAATTATCTTTTACAGTCCACATGAGCTAATTATAATTACTGCATTTCATTCTTTAATGTTTCTAAATGCTTGTGTACTGTCATAAGTTGCTGTAGGTCTAAGAGTCTTCATTACAAATATGATTAACTAATATAAAGATAATCACTTGTGTAAAGTAACTGTGACAGCTAACACTGAATGGTCCACATTTTATCTTGAAACACGCTGCTTCTACTTCACTACTATCTTGAATTTATAATCTAGCTTTTAATATACTAGAAAAAAATGTGATGTCATATTATTATAACTTTCTAGCCATATTACATTCTTGAAATAACAAATTATAACTTTAAAAATATAATTTACAGTAAAGTTAACCTTCTGAAACATTTAAAGGCCAAACTGTAATAATTCATGACCATATACCTAACATGAATATGTCTAAACATACATTGACAGACAAATTATTTTATTAAGGATACTTCACAATCTGTATTTGTAGTTGTGTTCTGACAATTAGACATCATCTGTAGTAAGTGTACTTAGTTTCTTAACAATTTTAAAAAGCAAAGTCTCCTTCACACACACACACACATACAAAATAAAAACTGTAAGCTCTTCTTTATAGGTTAAATTTCCTAAGTATGATGTTTTAATTTGACATGTCATTCATTCTACTTTATTAACATGGGGCACTTGGAAACATGACTGCTGAATGACTGTACAAAATTATAGAAGTTTTTTCCTCCATAATTTAAAATTTCTACTTATAGATTGTAGAACTTTTTGATGTATTTTGGCCGAGTTGTTACCAGCACTTGAAGGAAAGGTGTGAAAGTTTTGGTGAAGATGTGAAACACTTAAAGATATTGTAAGACTAGTCATCATAAAAACCATGTTTGTTACTATCAGCAATGCCAAAGTTTTCTATTTCCTATGTAGCCTTTCCATAAATTTTGTGAAAATCTTACTGATATACATTTTGTGTGCTATGTATCAGAGTTACAAAACATCAAGGCACTCTCCTACTAGGGCACTGTCATTCAATAAAATCTTTTGATAAATATATATATCAGTAAATTGTTATAACTGAAGTACATTTAATACAGTTTAGACCAAAAATTTCCTTTTACTTCATACTTCAAGTTCTAGACATTATGTCAGAGGTTTTTGTAGATGTTACTGTACATTCATATATAAGAAAGTTTTATTTTGTGAACATATACCAATGTCTACCTTCTTTTTCAGCATGAATTAATTCTTTAGAATGGGTCAAGCTTTCATTAAAATATTCAAATTTTGTAGTTGGTCAGTGTTCTTTGGTTTAGGCTAATTAAAAACCTTTCTCATTTATAAGCAGATTTATTGGTATTTTCATCAGTGACAGTTAATTTAAGTCAGTTTAAAGGAAAACTTGATATATATTTGAATGCTAAAGGTTTGCTTTGAGTATTATATTTTTATTTTAACACTTGTAGATTAGATGGTCCAAGTAGGTCAACACATCTCTTGTTCTTGAGTTATGTGTATCTAAGTTTTGTACTGGAGAAAGGACCATTTATTGAAAATCTACTTTACATGACATTTCAGTGGATAATAGTCTTAATGAATAAAAATCTAACTTAATGTTGTGGTCTTAAGATATATTTCATCAACAACATATTCAAATGGAGCAGATTTATAATACACAGTACTTTAGGTTTAAAAAATTATTTACCACATACTGGATTAGCTAAAGTTTAGATGTAGGAAAGTGTGAGAAATCAGGTTAGCTTCCAGAAGTGTTACTAAATAATTAGTTGAATAATTATTATAATTGGGGAAATGTTTGAGTACAGGAAAATTATACTTGGGTTGTTAAACACAAGTTCTTTACCAGCACAAAGATATACCTAGGGTTACTCATGGTTTAAAGTAGGTTAATAAAGACTTAAGTAGCATAGGCACACTCATTTCCTGTTATGGCATTTGAAACATTTGGTTCACTGACCTGTTTCAGAGCTGGAGCAACTGTGCATAAAGTTGTATAGTTAGCTTCAGTCATACTTGAGATTCATGAACTATATCTTTCTATCTGTATGTATTTAAAGTAATTTTGAACTTTTTTTGGGACAAGGCAGTACTCTGCACAAAAGAAGCAAAAACACAAAAACTTATGAAATTGGTTTCAGTTTGGTGGAACACAAATGATTTTCATGTAATGTTTTCACTTCTACAATAAATTTGTGTTAAAGTTTGTCCTTGAAATATTTAGTACCTGAGTATTACAACACAATATTGACAGTTACTGTAACCTTGAAATTAGTAACTCTTTAAATAAAGATTGTTTTCCAAAACACTGTTTATAACTAGAACACTAACATTGTTTCAGAAACAAACTGTTTATAACTAGAACACTAACACTATTTCAGGAACAAACTGTTTGTAACTGGAACACTAACACTATTTCAGGAACAAACTGTTTGTAACTGGAACACTGACACTATTTCAGGAAATAACTTTTTATTACTAGCACACTAACACTTTCAGGAACAAACTGTTTGTAATTACAACACTGATACTAATTTAAGAACAAACTGTTGTAACTAGAACACTAACACTTTTAGGAGAAACTGTTTGTAACTAGAACAACACTAACTATTTCAGGAACAAACTGTTTGTTACTAGAACACTAACACCATTTCAGGAACAAACTGTAACTAGAACACTGACACTATTTCAGGAACAAACTGTTTACAACTAGAACACTAACACTGTTTCAGAAATAAACTGTTTATAACTAGAACACTAACACTATTTCAGGAACAAACTGTTTGTAACTGGAACACTGTCACTACTTCAGGAAAAAACTGTTTATTACTAGCACACTAACACTATTTTAGGAACAAACTAACACTATTTCAGGAACAAACTGTTTGTAACTGGAACACTGTCACTACTTCAGGAAAAAACTGTTTATTACTAGCACACTAACACTATTTTAGGAACAAACTAACACTATTTCAGGAGATAACTTTTTATTACAAGGACACTAACACTTTCAGGAACAAACTGTTTGTAACTAGAACACTAACTATTTCAGGAATAAACTGTTTCTAACTAGAACACTAACTATTTCAGGAACAAACTGTTTGTTACTAGAACACTAACACCATTTTAGGAACAAACTGTTTGTAACTAGAACACTGACACTATTTCAGGAACAAACTGTTTATAACTAGAACACTAACACTATTTCAGGAACAAACTGTTTGTAACTGGAACACTAACACCATTTCAGGAACAAACTGTTTGTAACTGGAACACTAACACCATTTCAGGAACAAACTGTTTGTAACTGGAACACTAACACCATTTCAGGAACAAACTGTTTGTAACTGGAACACTGATACCATTCCAGGAACAAACTGTTTGCAACTGGAACACTAACACTATTTCAGGAAAAACTTTTTATTACTAGCACACTTTCAGGAACAAACTCTTTATTACTAGCACACACTAAAATATAACTGTAAATCTAATACATTTTTGTATATTTTTTAATTGGTTAAATTTTAAAATTGTTTCATTCTTGTTTATCACAATGTATCGTATTAACTGTAAAAATAACAACAACTACTTGTTTTTCCTAGAAACTGTTAGAGGTGGAATTCAGGGTTGACGAAGTAGCACAGGAATATGAGAGTAAATTAGAAAGTTTGGAGTCCCTTGTGAGGCTGTTGGAGTTGAAGGCTAAGAATGCTTCTGATCACGGTATGTTTACCTAATAAGTACATGTGGTTCATTTGTTCTGTGGGGCAGGTGTTGCATAGAACTGTGATTATACCATTCAAGAGAAGATGTGATGTTTTTATAGTATGTCAATTGTTGTTAGTTTATATCTTTAATGTTTATATATAACATACAACAGGCATGATCTTATGGATTTTACCACTGTCTGGTAGTATATGGGTAGTTTTTACCACTATGTAGTAATTAAACCACAAGTCTTTGAATCAGGTTTGATTTTTTTTGCATTATATAAATATTTACGTTGCTGCTTTTCAGTTTTTAAAAGACTTTGTTCAGTAATGGTTTCTTCTGAAAGTCTACACTTTATTTCCAGTCTTGTGAAGCATCTGAAAATGTATTTTCCTTTTTGGGAAAGTCTTGTATACTTTTTAATAATTCATTATATTCATTTCAACCAAAGATATGTATCATTCCATAATGATGGGACCTAATTTCCATTTAAAGGTTTTCTAATTCACTTATACAATATTTTCGTTGTAATGCAGGCTAACTTAGGTAATAATGTTTTTAGAGATTAACCTTCTCAATTCTCATATAATTGTTTCAGTTATGTTGTATTGGTATTAGTACTGGGCAAGTAACTTAATCAGTGTAATCAATTAAATATGAGCACTGATTATTTCAGTGTCATAAAATAATCAAAGTGATCATTAAATATATTAATGTTTTAAAAAATAATCAAGTAATTGAAATTAATGTTTCAAATTATTACTATTTTCAGCTATTCTAAATATTCAATAACAAAGTTTCAAGTTAAATCAGTCACAAAAATAAATAACTAGTTTAAATATTTGTTTTCAATTATTCTAATCATCTAAGTAATTGACATATTGCCATAATATTTACATGCACAAAGAAACACAATTTACTATCTGTTATCTGTTCACAGTGGTTATCAAAAATCAATTTATGGATATTTTTAAGACACCTCATTGGAGAATAATTGATATTCTGTTTGTTATTGCCTTCTCATGAGAATAATTAATTCATTGAAAGCAATGGTTAGTCAATTAGGAACTTCCACTAATCACTCACTTCTAATTCTTAGTGTAATCTGTGCTAACTTTAAATGTGAGTTTTCAAATAGTGGTTTAATCCCTGCCATTAATTAAATATTCTTAAAATTCCAAAACAAACTTACCTTCACTGTCATTATAGCTATTTTTCTATCTTCAGGGTTTTTAGACTTTGCTTATCTAAATATTGAAAACACTTGCTCCAGTTTTATATTTTGACTTGGCATGGCTAGGTGGTTAGGGAGTTCAACTTGTAATCTGAGGGTCATGGGCGTAAATCCCAATCATACCAAACGCATTCACCCTTTCAACCATGGGGACATTATAACATGGCTGTTAATCCTACTGTTTGTTGGTAAAAGAATAGCCAAACGTTGGCTATGGGTGGTGATGACTAGTGCAGTTAGCCCTTGTGTAGCTTTGTGTGAAATTCAAAACAAACTTTTATATCTCACTCAAATGCCTTAGGTAAATTTTAATTTACAAACTTTAATGTGCCATCTACCCTGGTACTGAACCTCATTCACATAATGTGATCACTTTTATCTCAATAAAGTTTTCAGCATAAGTTTCTATAAACAGCGGTGTTGTGATTATTCACTATTTATTTTGTGACTCTGAACATGTTTAGAATTTCTATGGTTATCTTTTCATTTATATTTGTAATGTACTTAACAAAAAAAAATGAAAAGAAAGTTATAATGTATGAATTCCTAAATTAATGTTTCTGCTATAGAAGTGAAGCAGATCTCTTTGCTTCCTCCTCTGCTATCTTGAATTTGTCATCATCAGTTGAGGTTGCCCATGACATGATCTGTTGCTAGGTGGAAATGTATATGCGAACCAAGGGTGTCTCTCTGGGGGGTTTCTTAGATGGCTTTTGCAAATGACCTGGAGATGACTGTTGAGAATTTAGACTCACATTTTCTGGCTTTTTTTTTTTACTAGGTTGGCCTCAACACAGCATCATTTGATCAGACACGTGCAGCTTTTTTTCTTCAGTTTGTAGTCTCTCACTGGTACAGTGGTAAATCTATAGATTTACAATGCTAAAATCTGGAATTCCATTCCCCTCGGTGGACTCAGCAGGTAGCCCGATACATCTTTGCTATAAGAAAATACAAATGTAAATCTTCAGTTGCTGATTTGGGTTTATGAGATTTTGAGGGTCTTTCCTATTGCTTTTGACTCTGCTTCTTCCATTTGACTTTGCTCCTTCTTCCCTTTCATTTGGCTCTACTTCTTCTTTTCTTCCATTTGGCTCTACTTCTTCTTTCCTTCCATTTGGCTCTACTTCTTCTTTCCTTCCATTTGGCTCTACTTCTTCTTTCCTTCCATTTGGCTCTACTTCTTCTTTCCTTCCATTTGGCTCTACTTCTTCTTTCCTTCCATTTGGCTTTACTTCTTCTTTCCTTCCATTTGATCTTCTTCTTCCGATTCATTTGATACTTTTCTTCCTTCCGTTTGATCTCTGATTCTTCTTTCCTTCCATTCCGATGATTTTCTTCCGATTCTTTCCTTTCCCGTTTGATATAGCTATTTCTTCATTCCGTTCTTTTATTCCGATGATTTTCCATTCCGTTTGATCTATTTCTTCCGATTTCCTTTCGATTTTTCCTTTGATCTATTTCTTCATTCCATTTGAATTCTATTTCATTCCGTTTGATCTTCCATTCCGTTTGATGCTATTTCTTTCCTTCCATTTGATTTAGATTTTTCGATTCCGATTGATTTGATATTCTTCCATTCCGATGAGCTCTTTCTTCCTTCCGTTTGATTCCGATTTTTCCGTTTGATCCGATGATTCGATTTCCCTTCCATTGATTCTTTTCGATTTCCGATTTGATGATTTATTCATTCCGTTTGATTGAATTTCTTTTCTTTGATGCTATTCTTTCATTTCGATGATTTATGATGATTCTTTCCTTCCGTTTGAGCCGATTCTTTCATTCCGTTTCATTTCGATGAGCGATTCTTTCATTTCTGATTCGATTCCGTTCGATGCTTCGATTTATTCGATTTTCGTTCCATTCCATTTGATGCTATTCTTCTCATTCCGTTTGATGCTGATTCGATCGATTCGATTTCTTATTTCATTCCGTTTTGATTATTTTCCGTTTCGATGATTCTGATGCCGCTTTGATTTCTTTCCTTCCGTTTGATGCCGATTTCGATTCCGCTTCGATTTCTTTTTCATTCCGTTTGATTCTATTTGATTTGATTTCGATTTCTTCTTGAGCCGATGATTTCCGTTCCGATTCGATTCGTTTTGATCTGATTCTTTTCGTTCTTCCGATTTTTTCCATTCCGATGATGCTTCTTCTTCCGATTTTCGATGATATAGCTATTTCTTCCTTCCGATCTCGCTGTTTTCCGATTTGCCGATTCCGTTTTGATTTCTTCTTTCCTTCCGATCTTCTTCTTTTTTCCTTTCATTCGATCTCCTATTTCTTTCTTCCGATTGATTTGATTCTTCCCTTCCGTTTGATTCTTCCCATTCCGTTTGATTCTTCTATTCTTTCGATTCCGATGATTTCGATTGATTTTTCTTTCCTTCCGTTTGATCTATTTTCTTCCTTCCGTTTGATCTCGATCTTTCTTCCCTTCCATTTGATTTCTTCCGATTTGCTCTTCTTCTTCTTCCCTTCCATTTGACTCTACTTCTTCATTCCTTCCATTTGGCTTTACTTCTTCTTCCCTTCCATTTGGCTCTACTTCTTCTTCCCCTCCATTTGGCTCTACTCCTTCTTTCCATTTGACTCCTTCCTTTTTCTCATAAAGGACAGCAAGTGAATGCTTGTTTTACTCCTCCTCCTGCTATTGCTGCTCATTTAGGGAGATCTACCCCTCAGGTCTTCTTTGTTCCACACATTTATCAGATCAGGATATTTTAGCTTATAAATGCCAGAAGCAAGTATATTTAGATTTTTGGTGGATAGACCCATTTTGGATCTTTGGGGGTCTAGATTGAAACCTCTGGTCACGTTTAAACAGATCACTGTTTTCTTGGACTCATCTTGGTTTCACGACTGTCCTGAAATGCTTATCTTTAAACCATCTTTTGTGTACAGTCTATCAATATTTCTTTTAGCAATATGAGGATAAGTTGGGGATTTTGCTGATGTCTTTTTTTCAGTCAAATTGTTTTCTTCCATTCTTGTTTTAGTTTTCTGGCTCATTTGCTATTGGGATTTATTTGGTAGAGATGTTTTGTTTATTATATTCTGCCCTTAGGGAATTATGGAAAGCTTCTTTTCTCTATTCCATGTTATTTGCCAGAGTTTGAAAGACATGAGAATCCCAAATTGATATAACCTGTTTACATTCTTCTTTATTACCATTGACTTCTTGCCTTTTGGAACTTATTTGGAAGTATTGGCTTTAGTGTTTTCCAATTCCTTTCTTTGGTTCCCAGCTTTAATGGTCTGTCTGTATTCTCAAGGATCTTTGGCTTGGGTGAACAAACATCAACCAGGTATCCATGGGTATTGCATCATTGTCTGCCCAACCTGTTACCTTTTCATCTCCAAAGTTTGAATAGTTAATCAAAAGAACAATAGAGAGTGTTGATTTCATTCTATTAGAAGATTAGCATCCATCATCAATCCATCTCAACTCATTTGTGATGACAAGAAATTAACTTGAAGTAAAAATGTATCTCAAGACGGCTGGTATGGGTATTAAAACTTTAAAAAAATGTAGTAGGGAACAATATTTTGACCTTTTAGGTCATCTTCAGGTTAATGAGGTTAATCTGAAGATGACCTAATAAGGTTGAAACATTATTCTCTACTATATTTTAATAAAAGTTTTAATATCCATACCAACCATCTCAACTCAACCAATTTTTATATCCTTCTTCTTTTACAATGAAATCTTTTCTGAACCTGTAATGGCACTTTGAGCCAGAACTCAGGATTACCAAGTTCTATGTAACTGACACTTATCTTCATTACATCCCTAGCAGAATCTTCCTGGAACTTTCTCAGGTTTGTGTGTTGTGATGTTCACAGCTCTACCTTTTGGCCTTGCATCAACATTTCTACAGAATTTTTTGAGCTTTCTCTCATAACTTGCATTTTGTGGGCCTGTGCATACATCATTATATGGATTACTGGATTCTTATGGTTCCATCTCATCAATTAGCAGAATTACACTTTCACATTTGCCTTTCTGAAGCCATAAAAGCAGGTTTTCTTTTCAGACTGGAGAAATCTATTTTGTGGCTGGTGCTAACTGATTTCAAGGTACTAGTAACCAATTATTCATTCATTGGGATCTTTTTGTTTTCTATGACTTATCTCCCAGTATCCTAACAAGTTGGGTTTGCAAATCTATTCATGTAGCCTATAATAAATTATTATTACAGGAGAGGAATCTTTTGCATGCCACATTTCACCATTTTGTCATATCTATGTCATTAGCCACCCAGATGAACTGCCCTCTGTAAGACTGTGTGGATGGTATGTGAACTGTTACTAGTACTTTATTATCGCATTACTTACACAATCTGCCTATTTTCTCTCCTGAGGTTTTTCAACTACATCCTGTAGCTATTTTGACCACATCTGTTAGACTTTAACGAAAGGTAAATATTTTATTTTCAGGATCCCAGTCTTTAGCAAGTGTTGTCCAAGCACTATGCTTCTCTTTTCAGTTCCACACTAGCAACCACTTTTACTATAATTATTACAGTAGGCTTTGTCAAAATAGTGTTCCATAAGACCACCTAGGTGCTTACTGGATGGTATTACCTTATTATTATGGACCACCACTCATGAATAATCATGAATAAAGCTAAAGTGTATCCTGCCCATACATGCCATTTTTCAAGTTGAATAAATTGGGATTGGTTTGCTTTTAAAAATTTAGAGAACTTGGTTCACTTATTGTACAATTTTCAGAATACTGTGCTTCAGGACTACTCATTGTGTATTACCTCCAGACTCTACTAGTGGATTTCAGGACTATTTAACACTTCCAGTTTCCAGTAGCTGAGGTGGTGAACAGAAGTTTTTCTTCAGAGTATTTAAGTGTGTTTCTCCACTCTTGGAGAAGAGAGTGAAGTTGGGGACCCTCACACTCATGTTTCTTAGATGTTTCTCCCAGATTTCAGTAGGAGTAGCACCAACCTCGTTTGAAGTGTATTAGTAATTGTGGTTCATATTTGACACAAATCTATCTAGTTGGGAATGAATGACAATTCTTTCTGATCAATGTTGGTTTTGTATATTGTTCATAGAAGGAGGTCCATTGTCTCCTTATAGTTCCAAATGTGAAATGGTCCCATCCTAGGACCTTGGTTGAACACAGGTTCCATGTCCTCTCCATAATTGCAGTGTAAGTGGAATACTCCTTACCAACTTGATTTGGGAATGAGGATGAATGTTCATAATTTGAGAATGAATGAATTATATTACTTTGGTTTAGTGGGGTGTACATAGTCCTGTCATTCTGAGCCTGGGGTATTGGCTTTTTGATTTCTTCAGGTGGAGGAGAAAGTTGCTCACTTAGGTGTTGCTTACTTTCTTATCATGACTTCAGTGTCTTGAGACATAAAACTCTTTGGATACAGGTTTGGATCCAATCAAAAATATATATATATATTTTACAATGCAGTCTGATGGGGCATAGGTAACTTGACCCCTTAATTCCAATCATGAGTTGTTGAACCTTGGCTATCTGGTTGAGACTGGCCTGTACTTATGTTTACTCAATTCTATTCCACCTTTCATATGGGAACTAAGTTCCAGGTAAAGAGTATACCTGTTCTGGATGTAGTGTGGTTCCCCCCACTCTTGTGCCATTTTAATTTTTCTACACTCCTGTACTATATAGACACTTTCTGTATGGATCGTGCCTGCACTGGCCCCCTCATCTTCTCACTGTGAGAATATTCTACCTATATTATCAGTGGAGGTAAGTATATTTCCCAAGAATATGTACCTATCCCCAACACTTTCCCACCCTACTTCCCCACTAAAAGCCAGTTCATGTCTTGAAAAAGTAATTACATTTTCTGAATGAGGTGCTTATTTACAGCATCTAGATAGAGGACACATTGAAGTTGGTAAGGAGTTTTGTAAATTATAATTTGCCTAAGGTATTTGAGTGGGGTATAAAAGACTGGATCAAACATTCTCAATGCTTAGATGGGCAAAGATTAGAAGCCCTGGAGATTGAGAGATAGCTGTAGTGCCAGTGGAGGTAAATATTATTGGAAATATATTTTCACTTTTGAAAAATGTTAAATTAGCTGATATACTCATACAATGCAAGTGAAAGACATGAAAACTTTAGGGGGTGACATATGGAGATTAGATCTCAACACTGCCCTCCTCTCTCAGCTGTGGGGGCCTCAAGGGTACATGGCAGATTTGGTGATAATTGGTCCAGTGATTCAGCATTAATAAGTGTGGAGATATACAGACTTGTGATATAATGGTTTAGATTGTAGTTGTTACAGTCCATGCTAACTTAAACTGTTTTTTTAAAACTAGGATTAATTCCTGGTTTAAGTTAGATGCTTCTCTTATTGTATACTCCATTTGTTATATACCTTAAGCTGTTTTAATTTTTTTATACTATTGATTTATTTTGATACTTATTGACCACTATCATGTTGATTTTATCATACAAAACTAAAGTGGGGAGGGAATTTTAGAGTTTTGAACTGATTTAAACTGAAGTGTTTAACAACAGAAAGTACAAACTGAAGGTAATTTGTACCAAAAGAAATGCTGAAAATGTTTCTTTTGTGTTATAGGTATACATAGAATGTTAAGGATATTTTCATCCATTGTGAATAATAAAAGAAAATTACAATGAAAATGTATTAGCTTGTTTTAAGAGTTGCATCTGAAAATGATTGGTTCTATCATCAGCTTCAAGACTAGAAGAGAAAGAAGGTGAAATGAAGAAAGAATACACAAAACTTCATGAGAGATATACAGAGGTATAGTATGATACTTGTGGTCTAAACCTTCTGTGAACATTGTATACCTGTTTGTTTTAATGTTTGGGGTATAAACTGTCTGAATTTGAATATGAACGAGATAGTGCTTATAGTCTGTTTGATACTTAAAGTATTAACTATTTGTGAACATCGCAAGGTGAAAAAGTGTAGTACTGTCTGTTTTGGTACTTGTGATATAAACTGACTTTGAATGTTGAAAGGGGATACAAATAAGAATATCACTTATTGTTGCACATGATAATGAAGATACAAACAATGATGTACAGTTTGAAGAAGATTTAGGTGATGTATATTGTATTGGTTATGAGTGTGGACTGTGAAAGCAATATAGAAACATTTAATTCATTGAGTTACTTCAAGATTATCCAAACCAGAGGTTCTGAGATGCTACCTCACTTGCACATACAGAACAACTATATTACATGTATGCCTACCTTAGAGATTTACATGATGCTAGTCTTAAGGTAATTTCTATTTAAATTCATCTTTTTTCACGTGAACTACATAGTGACATCTTCATGTAACAAAAACCCTATTCCAATAAAAGAGCAACAAAATCTCCAAGCACAGTTACTGCCCCTAAATGCTTGCACTTGAGATAACTTCATTCTTAGAGGAGGCATTACATTGAACAGGTTTGCTGCTTTTCACATGTACGTTCAGTGTGCTGAGATTTACAATAAGAAGTGAATAGCTTTTGTTTTGTATTGGCTTTTGTTTCATTACATTATTCATGAATTTTCAAGTGATGGTGACTTTGTTTTGTGAAAGTAATAGTTAAAAACATAGAACCCATTTCTGTTATGGCTACTGAAGGCTTTTTAAATTTTGAGGATGTTGCAGGCATTGCTGAAATCTCTTCTTTTCAGTTTGAAAATGACAGAGGAAGACATTTGATCAACTGTTCTTTCCACCTGGTTTTGATTTGGGTGCAGTCTTACTAGTAAAGAAAAATATTCAACCTTCCACCCAAATTTTAGGATAAAGTTTCTCGATATAATTTTTATTTCTCTTTTGCTTATATTTCATGATTTTTTTCATTCTTTGCTCCATGAAGCTAATACTTGAGATTATTTAGTTTTTCTATCCTTGTCTGATATTAAGAGTTAATTCAGACTTGTTTCGTGCATACCTGCCAATTCTTCCTCTACACTTTTATGCATACCTGCCAATTATTATGGTTTAGGCTTAATTGCGTTTTTTTCATTTTATCTATGTATGAATGGTTTTGTTATTTTCAACATCCTTTTCTTCCTACTAATAATTTTATCACAATAATTTACCACAGTTTTTATCTTTGTGTGTTTGAATCAGTCTATTTAGAAAGATGTAAGTAGTATATGTCCAGGGTGCTCTAATAATTATTTGAGAGGAAGATGACAGAAAAAGGTGTTTTTTTTTCATTTCCAGTAACTCCAACAAAGAAAATTTTATAACAAGCAGAAGTTTAAGGGTGTGTATTGAGAAATGTTCAATGATATTGCCTCATCCTTCAGATATTTTGGATATTTAATCTATTGGAATTGAGTCTTCCAATTCCATAGTTTACCCTGAGATTCTATTTTTATATGGATGACTGTCTTTTGTTTTTTGTCTCATTTTTCAGAGGTGTATTCTCATACTTCCCATCTTCTTCAGGAAGCTGCTTACCTTTGATGGCTTGTCATGATTGCCAAGTTTATTTTCTCATATCATGCAGTATTTGGTTTGTCTGGGTATGTACTCTGACTTTTGTCTCAGCCAACTTGTGGCCACCAATGTTTGTGCTTTTTTCATCGTAGGTGAGATGTTTGTTCACTTTTGGGTTCTTGGCTTCCCTGAAGCCATCCATTCCCATTCCAGTGTAACTTGCAAAACAAGTGGAATCTTTAATGGTATTCTTTGTCCATGATTGTGAACCTCTCTTCTCTCCTTTCCATGGTCTTGTCATGGTGGCTAGGTCATTCCAATACCACATCTGGAATTTCTTTACCAACCCACATCCTGGATCTCCATCTCTTCACAGATTCTTCCCTCATGAGTTAGGGCATATCTTTAAATGATTGTGACTTCTAGCATTTGTATTCAGGATGTGAGTTCTCTCCAGTCAATGTGCTTGAACTTCTTGCTGTTTCTTTGTAGTATTTGTATTTCATTCTTCATTTCTTGCATCAACCATCAAGGGGCACCCACTCCAGAACTTTTTGTTTTTGAATATCAGATTTATTCATCTGGACCGATTCTCATCAAGTTAACCTCACTTGTCATGTACTGGAAGCTAACAACATTGTGGCAAAACCACCTCTTTTGGCCAGTCTGCATTCTGCCCCTTGAATGGTATTTCTATTTCAGAGTTTCTGTTGGGTCTGCTCTTGGTTAGACACACTCCTTATAAATACCTTTGCTCTAAACTTCCCATTGTTTTATTCTTGGTTTCTTGCCCTTTGGCTCTGGTTATTGATGCTGCCAGCCAGAACTGGTATCATCTATGTATCATTGCTAGATCTTTAAGTATGAGGTTTATCTGGTTCATTGCTCTTCATGGTGAACTCTTCGATTGTGTAACTCTCTTCTTGTCCCAGTCATGTAAACTTCCGCTTCTTTGTCTGTCTATAAATTTACATAGTGGGTTTTTACCATTGGTCCATCTACCACTCACTTGCTGTTGGCCATCCTACTTTGAGTTATTCTTCTCTTTTTTTTTTTACATTATGGTTCAAGATGGTTTGTCAGTCTCCAAAGTCTCCATCATTGTTTTCTATTGGTTTTATACACTACATTTTGACTTCTAATACAGCTAATACAGTACTTACTATTTTTCACAGGATTAGTTATTCTTGTTCAGTGTTACTTTCTATGTACAAATGTTTTATTTATGCATACCACAAATCTTCCATTGATCCTCAGTGGAATTGCAATATTTCAACATGTCTCTCGTGCAACTCATCGTGTGCCACCTTCTCACCAGTAGGAACTTGATATGTTCACATGATGCATGTGACTTTCTGTGCAATAAATTCCAATGTTAACTTTACCATTTCAGGGTTTACACCAGTGACTAGTGTTTTTCTGGGGTCTCAGGTGGAGGTAACTCAATGATGGATTTATCTATTTTTATATGTTGATAGATTGAAAATTGTGGCCAAACCTTTGATATAGACTTTGCCAAGGATTCTACTGTAACTGCTAAGCCCTTCCTTGTTAACAAGGACTTTGTTTTTCTGCCTCTAGGGTTTGTCAATCATTTCTTTTCCCAACCTGGAGAGTGTAACCCTAGTTTGATCTTCATGGATTTTGTGTTTCAGGTTTGTAATGTTTTATCTCTGTTTCCTATTTTTTTATTCATCTCATTTTTCCTTCTCATGTGAACAATCTTACCAGCTTTTTAATTTTTTTTTCTTCTTCTCTCCCTTGATATTCTGGTTCTTGCTGATTTATTGGTCTCACAGCTGCATCAAGGGATCAGTATGTTGTGCTTCCTGCAAACTTCTGATAAATTTGTTTTTCCTACCATAGTGCTGTCGGTCCATTGTTAGATCAGTGGTTATTAGGTTACTTGCTACCTGTGTGGGGTTGGGGCGGGTTATAAATCCTATATCTATCTTACTCATCCCCATTATCTTTGCTTGCTTGCTTGCGTCCTTCTAACTCTTACCAACCTCTTATGGTATCCTTCTTGCATTTACTTCCTCTTTTAGGTTCTCCACATAAATCCTTTGGGGTTTTCTGGATATACTTTCTCCTTCTCTTCTCCATATTAGCACATATCCTGACTGTGGCTCTGGCATTAAATGTGTTTTTTGTTGTTGTTGTAACCTTATAGGTTATGCTGTATTGGCTCAGATTTATTTACCCTTGACTTCTTTTAGGAATTGTGTAAGATTCATATCTATGACATTATGTATTTGGTACAGTCCCAGATATTGTCCAGCCTCATGTGACATTGGTATACATTTGTGTATATTGCAATGCAACCACAGGGTATATGGATGTCCTTGTTGTAGTGAAACTCCAGGATGAGTGTATAACCTTGTTGCAGAGAAGTTCAAGGATGTGTTAATGGCCTTGTTACAGTGAAACTCCAGGATGAGTGTATGTTGTTTTTAGAGAAAAGTTCCAGGGAGTATGGAACTCCTAGTTACAGTGAATCTCCATGATGTGTGTATGTCCTTGTTACAGAGATGTTCCAGGATGTATGGATGCCCTTATTACAGTGAAACTACAGGATGAGTGCATGCCCTTGTTACTAAGAAGTTTCAGGGTTTATGGATGTTCTTGTTACAGCAATACTCCAGGATGTATGTAAGTCCTTGTTACAGAAAAGTTCCAGGGTTTATGGATGTTTTTGATACAGTGAAACTCCAGGATGAGTGTATGTCCTTCTTACAGAGAAGTTTAAAGGTATATGGATGTTTTTGACACAGTGAAACTCCAGGATGAGTGTGTGTCCGTTTTACAGTGAAACTCCAGGAGGAGTGTATGTCCTTGTTACATTGAAACTCAAGTGTGAGTGTATGTTCTTGTAACAGAGAAGCTGCAGGATATATGGATGTCCATATTAAAGTGAAATTTCAGGGTGTATGGATGTTTTTGTCACAGAGAAGTTTCAGGATGAATGTATGTTCTTGTTACAGAGAAGTGCCAGGGTGTGTGGATGATTTTGTTGCATTGAAACTCCAGGAAGAGTGTGTGTCCTTATTAGAGAGAAGTTCCAGGGTGTAGGATGTTTTTCATACAGCAATACTCCAGGATGAGTGTATGTCCTTGTTACAGAAAAGTTCCAGGGTGTATGAATGTTACTGTTAGTGACATGTTGCAGTGTCTAGATGTTTATGTTAAAGATATTATTTAGGATATACAAATATTATTTAGAGGTTTTGGTGTACAGATGTTATTTGTATAGATTTTTGGGCATAGTGTACCTAGCATGTTCTCTTTTTCAGAGACATTGATTTGATGTATAGAACTTGATTGTACTGACTTAATTAAATAGAGATATCATTGTAGTTTATGTGTATATCTGTTACAGCTGTTTAAAACGCACCTTGACTATATGGAGAGAACCAAAATGTTACTAGACAGTGAAAGAGGAGAAATGGGTAACGAAAAATCCAGGTAGAGTAAAATGCTCTTTAATAATATGTTCAGTATGGTAGAGTGTAACTACAAATATAGTGTATATGATTGACGGTAGTTAGAAAAAATGTTAATTACAAATGTATTGTAGATGACTAGTGGTGGTTAGAAAAAGTGTTAATTACAAATGTATTGTAGATGACTAGTGGTGTTTAGAAAGTGTAAATACAAATGTATCGTAGACAATGAATGTAATGATAGGTTTTTGAAGAAACAGTTAATGAAGAAACATTAAAAACAAGAAAAACTAATCGTGTGCTCAGTGTTTAAACCATGTGACTTTTCAATGTTCATATTAGGAGAGTTTGTCTTATAGAGTGAACTATGTACTTATTTGCAGCTTAAAATTTTTAAACTCTTTTTTTACTGTTATTATATATTCTCGTAATGTAACTGTGTTTGTTTGTCATATTTAAAAGCTAATAGTTAGTTGGTGAAGAAATTATTTTATGGAAAATCGTGTAGGTGAGGTGGGGTTGTTTTGATGCACTTAAGTGAATCTAGTTACAGATATTAAAAAATAAGAGAACTTATCCAACAATGGTTAACGATTAAGGTGGTTCTTCAGGCAAAATGTTTTCAATTGTTTTATTTCTAACCTTTAATTTTTTTTTGGTTTTGAGGTAAAATTTCTGAGTGTGAAACTTTTTTTGAATACATCAAGTTTTAGGGGTTGCATAGTGACTTTAAAGCTTTGATAAGTATTACAATTCAGTATACTTTCATAATAATAAACAGGAGAACTTCTTGTGGCCTAAAAATGCAAGCACTCTTGTTCCCTCTCCTTAAAAAGGAGGTGGGTGTCATGGTTGCCAAGCACTCATTGTTGCCCAATAACTGTTGATTTACTGGAATCGGGAAACCTGCTGTGATGTTCTGTCACATCTCAAAGGACGTACTGGGTTTGCTGTTCGTCTTGTGTCTTGAAGCAGTTGCTGGGTTTGCTGTTCATGTCATGTCTCGAAGTAGCTGTTGGGTTTACTGTTCATCTCGAAGCATGTACTGGGTTTGCTGTTTGTCTGGCGTCTCGAAGCACGTACTGGGTTTGCTGTTTGTCTGGCGTCTCGAAGCACGTACTGGGTTTGCTGTTTGTCTGGCGTCTCTGGGGTTTGCTGTTCGTCTGGCGTCTCGAAGCACGTACTGGGTTTGCTGTTCGTCTGGCGTCTCGAAGCACGTACTGGGTTTGCTGTTTGTCTGGCGTCTCGAAGCACGTACTGGGTTTGCTGTTTGTCTGGCGTCTCGAAGCACGTACTGGGTTTGCTGTTTGTCTGGCGTCTCGAAGCACGTACTGGTTTTGCTGTTTGTCTGGCGTCTCGAAGCACGTACTGGGTTTGCTGTTCATCTCGCGCCTCAAAGCCCATACTGGATTTGCTGTTTGTCTCGCGTCTTGAAGCACTTACTGGGTTTGCTGTTTGTCTCGTGTCTTGAAGCACTTACTGGGTTTGCTGTTCTTCTCGCATCTCAAAGCACTAACTGGGTCTGCTGCTCGTCTTGCATCTCAAAGCACGTACTTGGTTTGCTGCTCATCTAGCATCTCAAAGCACGTACTGGGTTTGCTGTTCATTTCCTTAGAGCAGCTATGTGCTCTACATGATCATTTGTGACTGTGAAGCTGTTGACAACCTTGGGAGCATCCTTAATCCTCTCTAGCTGGCCAAATGTCTGAATCCTGGTCTAGGATGTCAGTGGATAGATGAGGATAGACTCTCTCTGATCACGAAATCAGAGAGCTCAAGCTACTTAATAGCTGCTTTATTGACTGTAAGTTGCATTTTCTGTTCCTTCACATTCCCTTGTTGCCCTTTGCATAAGCTTCTTTGTAGAAGAGGATATAGATGGATCAATAAAAACAAGGGCCACCAGCTCTTCTGACAGGCACTGGAGGAGTGATAAGAACTTGTGTAGAACAGCTTTTGATACAGCTGTGTTGACAGTAGCATAGGCATGGAGAAGCTTCAGAAGATTCAGGTCATTGTTTGGTGCTGATGCAGACAGAGGAGCTTAAATCTATGCCTTGAGGTAGATATTAACTGCAAAGACACACATCTGCTGAAAACCATTCTTCTCCCTGTCTTTCAGTTTGGACTGAACATGAAAACACCAGACCTTGAGTGAGTATATTACCTAGCATAGTGCATGGGACCAGGTACCATAAAGTGGATGCCCCTTGGAGTAGTGACTCCCATTAAGATCAGTGAGAGCTCTATGAATTCCCAGTAACCATCATGAAGATCCTTTCACTCTGCCAGGTTATTGATGAGATCAGATATCTTCTTGTCATTAGCTGCAGTTGTAAATGAATTTCTGTCAGTTAATTCCCACTGATCTTGAATCCTCTTAAAAATCAAAACGTCTGGTTCTTTGGTAGTACTCATGAGTGTGGTAAAAGCTCTCTCAGCAAGAAGCTCCAAGATGTGATGGCAGCATACCAGATATAAAAGATCCTTCTGCAGCTCCTGTTCTATGAGAACACATGCACTTAACTTTTGCCCAGTATTAGCAGGTGTAGTGTCAAATGTCAATCCTTATACCTTCTCCTTCAAACTCCATTCATTAAGAGCCACTGTTACAGCCTTGGCTTGTTCTGATTCTGTCCCATTTGCTGACTTAGCTACTTCCACCAGCTGGAAGACCCTATTGCCAGTAACAGTAATAGTTAGGCAGTTAGTATGCTCCTTGATTGTTAAATTGCTGAGGAGTTTTTCATCCCAGTGTACAATAAAAGGCCTATCATCTTGAAATTCATCCTTCAGGGTTTCTGTGGACATTTTCTGGTGATTCTGATGCATGCAATGGATGGAGGAGCAGCTGGTGTTGAATTCTTCAGGATTTCAACCAGTTGAGTGTACCGTTTCTGTTAGAACATAAGTAGCAGCCCTATCCAACAACTTTGTGCTGTCTTTTTGATTCTGAAATGTTTTCAAGGGTTGGCTCATTCAACAACAACAGCAGAACCTTCTTCATAATTTGCAGATTCATTTGTGCTGCTGCTGCTGGAAGATGACTCCAATTGTACAGTGTTTGAGGATGCTGTGGCTTCTTTCACCCATTGACTTTTTCAATCTTCTTCCATTATCTTCTTTAGAGATCAGTTATCTTTTGCAGCTTGCTTGATATCAGTTGATCCCATTGTTCCTCTACGGCCTGCTTCCCGTTGAGCAATCTGGAGTTCTCAGTCTTCTTGATTTGCCATTATTATGAGGGCATAAGAACTTGCTGTGTCATACAAGTTGGACATTTCTGCCCCAAAGCCATTCTTCTGTATCTATGAGGCTGATATTCTGTTTTTCCCATTCTTCAAATTCTGATAAACTGTGTACAACTGATCTACTTTAGTAATTGTATTGTCTTTGCAAATTATTGGAATTCTTGCTTTCTCCCAGAATTCTGTTACACTAATGATCATTGTTATGACACTTTTCCTAATTGTCTTCCCCTCCTCAGTCTGAAGGCACAGAAAGAATGAAAGAATTTGTTCTTTGGAAGGAAGTTTTGTTCCTTCAGTCTCATCATATGGTTTACAGAACGAGTTGTCATGATCAATCACTGATAGGTATCAATTATTCTGAAAGATATACATGAAATTGATTAGAATTTATTGACAAAATTCCAGTAAATAATAAATAATTGATAATACAGATTAAACAAGTAAATCTCTCCCACTTATCTGCGTACACCAGAGTACAGCTGTACTGTACACAATTAAAAACAACTTCCAGATGTGCAGTACATAGCAAGGTCAACTGAAATGGTCAAAACAACAAGTATAGCAGTGGAGAATAAATAATCAACTCCAAATTTTATTTGAGCCACACGTGCAATTACAAACTCTTTGTGCAACCCCTAGATTTAGTTCCAAGTGACTTAAAATTTAACCACAAAGGTTTTTCATACATACAGACAGTTTGTAGGGATAGGAGCATGACTTATCTAACTTTCATTCTCAAGAACCACTTTATTAAACATATTTTACCTAGTTGTTATGCATTATTGTAATTATTGATAATTATTTTATTACTGGAAATTTATAGCTGCAAAATAACTAAAAACAAACAATATCAACAAAAGTAGGAATCATATTTGATTATTTAAATAAAAATATTTGTAATTCTGTTCCAACAGTTTTTAACTAAACAGTATTTTAGTACTGATAATTTTGTCATAATTTAATGTAGTTTATAAAGAAACATTATGCAAAGGATTCAAATCTTATTTCCTCACAGCTCTGAGGAGTTTCACTTATAAACAGTGCATTTATCAGGTTTATTCTTAATGTTTTGGCTAGTCTTAAAGTTTAGTTTAAATTACATAGAAAATATCATTGCTTGAGAATGTAATGATTTGTACAATTTTCTTCTCTGTTTGTAGATCAAAGGAAAAATTTTAAGGATGTCATTGCTATCCTTCTGTTAAGTAAAGGGTTAAACAGTTACATACAGTAACCTAAACTGTGAACTTACTTACACATACCATACATACATATCCAATCCATTGACTATTCCACTATTGAAACAAATATATAGCATAACCAGATACCTGAACTTATAAATACAAGCTAATGTATTAATGCAAAATGCAAATGTACTTCATACATACAAAATTAATTGTTAATATAATTTCAGACCTAGGTCATGTGTACAAGTTTAATTGATAATGTAAATTTCAGTTGTAAATTGCATATTTAGGTTTAATTGTTAATTTGACATTTAGACTTCTTTATATACAAGTATAATTAATATAAACTTGACTTACATTGTATATACAAGTTTAATTGTTAATATATTATTCACTTACACTATATACAAGTTTAATTGTTAATATATTATTCACTTACACTGTATATACAAGTTTAATTGTTAATATATTATTCACTTACACTGTATATACAAGTTTAATTGTTAATATAATATTCACTTTCATTGTATGGACAGTTTTCATTGTTAATATGACATTCACTTTCATTGTTAATATAATATTCACTTACAATGTAAGTAATTTTTATTAATGTAACATTCACTTATTGTATACACAAGTTTAATTGTTAATATAATATTCATTTACATTGTATGTACAATTTTAATTTTTAATATAATCATTTACATTGTATGTACAGTTTAATTTTTAATATAATATTCCTTTACATTGTATGTACAGTTTTAATTGTTAATATAATATTCCTTTACATTGTATGTACAGTTTTAATTGTTAGTATGATATTCACTTAAATTATACATACAAGTTTAATTGTAACACTTTATATGTAGTTTGTGTAAATCTGCCTACCATCCTATGCACAAATATTTGTGAATTTTTGTGGTAAGCTTTTCAAAATGTTGCACACAAAATGCTTGCATTACATGTCAATTAGTGTCATATGCAAACACTATTTGATTTTAACAGTAGCTGAATGGTTAATTCTGACTGACTTTACCATACAAGTTTTTATTGTGGATATAAAATTTAAACTTATAAATACAAGTTTAACTGTTAATATAACATTCTGATTTACTTCATATATACAAATTTAAGTATTATGTATAAAATATTTATTATATCATACATACAAGTTTAATAGAGAAACTTTTGTAATATTTAAATATTTCAGTGATGCATAATGGTTTGAAATAAGCCTAGAAGTCTAGTAGAAACATAGTCTGCTAGAATTATATCATAAATCATCTCAGTGAGAGATAAATGTTTATTTAAGATATTCCTGTGCATTGTATAGTTGATGCCGTGACTAATAATAATTATATATTGAAGTGTTACATTAACAGTTTAATAGTAGTTTGTGAAGTAGCTTTCATTGACTACTAGAACTATATATTGTATAAGGAAATATATAGGGTCAAGTGAGACCCATTGATTAGCATATGAACTGTGTAGCTTAGGTTTTGTGGTTTGTGACTTGTTGGTAAACACTTGTTTAAATATCATTTATTCGTATATCTTGTTTCAACAAAAGTAACCCTTTATGGTTCATAATTAACTTAAATTTGTAAACTCTTGACAGTCGGCCCATTCTCAGTCTGTCTAACATGAAACTTGGGTCAGTAACACAACAGGTCAACTCTGGAGAAGACTCTCTTGCATCCTTGAACAGCCCGCTAGATTTCCCTAGCCTTACCTCACCTAATTCTAGCTTGGACTTGAATACTAACCTGAAGAACGAACTACAGGTATCATCTAGTTGTGGAAAATATGACAATATTTTGGAGAAAAGAAGAATAATTTAAATTTTCACAGATCTGTGTAAAGTAATTAATAAACAGTCACAATTATTTAGTAAGTTAATTAAGCTCTTTTGCATAATAATTATAAAATTAAAGATAATTGTTTCCTAAGTATTAAAACCATGTGTATACAAGGTCAGTGGTAAAATGTAATCAATTTACTGCAGTTTTAAAAGTTAAAACAATTGTTTTTCTGTTTTCTTAAGCAGAACTTAAACTCAGAGAGTAAGTTAATTGATTTAGTGTATACAGTCTGACATGTTAGTGCACAAAATGAAATTACTTAGATTACAAATACAAATTATTCAAGTTAAGAAAATCATTGAATGATTAATGTAACAGAAGATATGTTCAGTAACATTGAAAACAAAAACTTTGGTAACTTGTATTTAAAAAAAGAAACTGATAAAATTGTAGGCCTTATGACAAATAGATCTGTTTTTAGAGCCACTGTTGAAAACACTTGGGTTTCATTATTTTTTAATGTAATACAATGGGAGTTTATTGAAGAATGTGTCTTAAGTGGTGTTACATCATTAAAATCTCTGCCTTCTTCTGTAGTCTCTTTCACCATCTCAAGAAGGAAAAGCTTTACCACTTGCATCAACTGAAAAGGATCAAAGTAAGTTGGTGTTTAGCCATTCAAGTCATAATTGAGTAGATCCTCTCAGCTTCACTATCTGGAACTGATAAGAAAGTATGAACAGTTTTATTTGATTTATCTAAACACATTATAATTGTATTTGGATTTTGCAGATTTTCCTTTAATATAGTTAATTCTAGGATCATGAGTTAAACAGTTCTATTTGTGAAAGGAGGATTTAACCATTTTCAGCTTGGAATCTCATTTTGTTATGAGGACAAATAATAACTTTAACCCTTTTTTTACAGGTAGATAAAAGTGCATGTGTCATGACCTTTTACAATTACAAGTACTTTATTACTGAAATTCAGTTAAAAACTCCAATTTTAATATTGTACAAGTTTTATTAATCTTTGCTTGTCTGCAACATTTATTTTCTCTAACTTGCTTATTTTTATATCTTTCAATCTGTGATGTCCTTATTGTATTATAAACTACTTGTTATGGAATATATATATTACTAATTTACTGTTTGCTTTAGGTGAAATAAATCATAATGTCAAACCCAAATGCTATATTCTTCTGCTACGTCTTGTATCTAAACATATGCCAGTAATTCTCTCTGACATTTGCTATTATACTATTTATAACCATTGGAAAGACAAAGTATTCATTTTGGTGGAGATTTGTAGTTATTTCATATAGAGTTAAAGTTGTACAGTCAGGTTATATTAATTTTAGGATATTATTTGCTTTATAAGTGTTATTGTTTTATGTCCTGAAATGGATATTCCAAATAAGTAAATATTTCATATACTAGTAATATCATTAGAAGGAATTAGAGTTAAGTTTTGTCAGATTGCTGATAGCAAAGATACAAGTCTAAACCTAACTACTTGTTTTTTATGTATATATTTATTTATCATTTTATCATGATGAAAGTAATTAAGTTGTAAATGTTAGAAGCTTGTTAGGCCAGAGAGGACTAGAATAGGCTTGACAATGGTAAAGAAAAGTTGTGCAAGGTCTTCTCATGCATTGTGTCATTCAGGACTATAACTTCAGCTATGTATTTGCTATGTAATTCATAGCTTGTATCATGGGATTATTAATTTGGACATGGTTTTCAGAGCAACGAAACAGTAAAAGAAAATAAAAACCAGTGTAAACTGTTATCAACCTTAAGCTGTTTAGGAAAACTAATGTAATATTCCATTAAATTCTGCAGTCTTTCTAGAAAGAAACTATGACAGTTTAGATTTATTTTCCTTTTTGTTTGGTAATTACAAAGTTAGTGTAATCACTGAGTGTATGTAGAGTTAAGAGTAGAGAAAATAACATATGAAAAATTTCTTATAATTATGTAGGAGTCGTTAGGGCAGTGGTTCTTAATCTTGTTGGAGGTACTGTACCCCAGAAGTTTCGTAGTTGCATTCACTGAACCCTTCGTAATTCGAAAAATAAAATGTAGCCTTTTCATTGAACCTGGCTCTCTTTACCTTGAATTCAGTAAGCGTTGTGTTCTTGTATTTTCCATCTCCATGCAGCTTTAGGGAGTGTTCTCTTAGTTTTGCCTGTGCTAGACTAGAATTGCTCAACTTGGCATTGCAAATGATGCATTGAGGACGTTGACTCCCACCATGTTTCATTATACACGTGAATCTTTATTGTACGTATTCGTCTGACCACTTTCTCTTTTTGCTTGACATAGTTAGTATGAAGGGATTGAAAGATTAGGAAAAAAAACACAAATGATGTATGATTACTACAGTCACAAGTCGACTGCTAAGCTCATAAAGTTCCCTGCAACACAGATATTAAGGCCAAGTGATGTGACATGATCAGCCGCAGCCAGTGATGGCCAAGTGGAGCATGACGTCACGAATCATACAAGTGGGGTGAACGGAACGGACACACACACACACACACACACACACTGTGTGTGTGTCTTGACCTCCACCGAACCCCTGAGACTGACTCACCAAACCCCTGGGGTTCTATTGAACCCAGGTTAAGAACCACTGCATTAGAGGTTATGTAAATGAAATTTGAAATTAAGATAAAGGTTAGTATTTTTATTCGTAACATAATAGTCATCTTACTCTCAGATTAATCAGATTGACTATATTTAAAGTCAGAGAAAACAACAGACTTTTCACATTTAATAAAAACTTGGTAAATATTGTGAAGGTAAAATTATTATAGTATTTTATTTTTGCACTTATATTTCAAATTATGGTACTTGTTCTATCAATATTGATTTGATCAAAAAATATTAGTAAGTATATTACTGATACTAGGTAGGAGTTCTCTTGAATGAATTAATGAAATGTGACAGAGGTAAAAAATTTCTTAGGAGTGTAGAAGTATTTTGGTAGGTTACTGATATGGTTTAGAAGAGTTATCATGAATTGATCAGTGAAATGTAACAGGGTTGAAAAGTTTATCAGAAGAGTGGTGTTGACTTGATAAAAAAAAAAAAAAAAACTTTTCCTCAGGAGGTTGGGCTGGGGAGTTTGGAGCTGATCTGTCAGAGACTTTAGGCAACACTCCAGATCAAGAAGACGTATCTCTTGATAGTAATGCTGACATGGAGAAGGTTTCATTATATGGGTAAGATAAACAACTAGCTACCAAATTGGTTTTACCCAATATTACTGTACAGATTATAGGTTGGTGCTATTCACAGAGATAGAGATTAAAAACTATATCAGGTAATGAAGTACTGAGATTACAAATGTTTGTATATATTTAATCTAAGTGACAGTAAACTTAAGTGTAAAAACAAAAGTTAGGTGCACTTGGTGTTTATTAGATAACAGTTTGAAACAGTTGAGGTACTAGAAGAGTTGATGTTTCTATTAGTTTATTATGAATATTGCTACAGTTTGTCATAAAAAATAAAAAGGTTTGCATGATCTGTTTAATAGATAGTGAAAAACACTTCAATTTATTATGTAGATTTACTTAGATTTTTCTCTGTATTTAGGTGTTTCTACCTTTACACAATATATGATAACATTGATATCACTTCTGGTTGACTATTACTCATTTATTGAACCTGTTTTCCAAAGAATGGATAAAGTTGGCTACATTTACATGATTTATCAGGATATTTTCTATGTTTAATGTTGTCTGGCTGAAAACAAGTTTCCTTATGTGTACTATTTCTCTCTTTTTACCACTTTTCTGCTAAAGCATTTTCATAGATACCATTAATGTTTGTTTCTTTTGTTGAATTTTTCACATAGCTGCTTGAGGACTGTCTGTTATAGCTGTTCCTAATCCAAGAGTGCACTTATACACTATATGTAGAGATGACAAACATCTGTATTGAAACAGCACAAAAGTTATGTGGATTTTCTTCTCTACAGGTAATCATAAGCTAAATATGAAGAAGTATCTGGCATAGCCATTCTGTCTCTAGTGTGTATGCCATTTTTGAGAAATCCATAATATCCTAAATTTGAAAACCAGCAAATAGCCAAAACTGACCTTGTGCTGACAGTGACTGGTAAAACAAATAGAACCAGAATTTCCTGAAGTAAAATGTTACTTTATTGTATAAAAGTGATATAAAGGTGTAATGATGAAAGCTGAGATTCTATTGAAACACCAAACTTTCAATAGACAAAATGGAAAAGCCAGTGATGTAGGGATTTTATTCTTCATATAAAGTGAACATAGCATAGTCTGCTATGTGATCGTTACCTGGATCAAGTGATATATCCACTTCCATCCCAGTTTTGTTTGGTTTCACTTTTCAAGTTCAGTAGCCAGCCCTACTCGTTTTTTTATTTCACAATAATTTTTTTCTAGCACTTATTTAGAAGTGATATACATGAAAGGAGACAGCTAGTCAACACCATCCACTGTTAACACTTTACAAATTAAACATTGGATTGACTGTCACTTGTAATACCACCATGGCTATTTGATGATGAAATTCAAACTCACAACCTGCATATTGTGAGTGCTCTAATGAGCAGTTTGTGCCAGGCTCTTACCATTAATGGTCTTGCATGTTTTCAAGGCTAATAGAATATATTAATTTAGCTCCTTTTCTT
The DNA here is from genome assembly GCF_004210375.1 of Tachypleus tridentatus. Lineage (NCBI taxonomy): Eukaryota > Metazoa > Arthropoda > Merostomata > Xiphosura > Limulidae > Tachypleus > Tachypleus tridentatus. The sequence continues at coordinate 59,645,482 of NC_134837.1, read as the reverse complement.
TGCTTGTCATCAGTTATTTCAATAGACTTTTTCTTGATACAGTTTATCTCTTTTCACATAAACAATTTTCTTGATAAATGCTGCCCACTATATATTCAAATTTTTTTTTGCTTGCTACTAACCTTGATGTTCCCACCTGTCCCCATGTCTTTAATATGGTGCAGCTGCTCTGTAGCATGCATGCAACAAACTCCTACCAATAGGAATATGACATACATTCTTGGCAAAGCTGTCTCCCCTTGGATTACAGCATCTCATTGCACTTGGTTTGTACTCAAGTGTTGAGATGTTTTGCTCACCGTGCTCTGAGTTTTTAAATTTAGCAAAATATTGTTTATTTTGTACTTGTTTTTGTACTTGAATATTTGGTAACTTAACAGCAGTTCAGTAGGATTTGACAAAAAACACTTTTTCTCCTTCTTTTGAAAACAACCCATCCTTTACCAAATACTTTTCTTATTATTGTACTTATACATTCCAAATTAAGTGACACATTTGCAATTTATTGTCACATCAACTTCAACTGTTACCACCACATAATTCACTACCTCATATTGTGACTGTGGGTATGATTTTGTTGACAGAAGTAGTTTTGGCTGTTGTCTGCTGGAAATTGGAAGTTTTTCATGCAAACTGGGGCTCTCCTGACTATCAACCAGTTTTCCCCTCCCTGGGAATGCTGGATAGGAAGATAAATACTTGGACAGCTTTTTCCCTCCTTCTTCCTTTGCTATGCAGTCTTTTTGAGTAGTGGTTGATGCGCTTATACCTTCAACGGATTTTCTGGATTTGGTAAAGCAAGTTTGCTAGGATTTATCCTTATCTCCTTTGTTGTATGACCTCCTCTCCATCTTTGTTATATGAAACCCCTAATTCCTAATGAGGCTGGTGGCTGATTACTCACCCTTCTCATCTGGTCTACTACATAGACCATCCTTGATTTACCATAAAGTCATTCGTACACCTGTGTTGTGCATTTACTCTTGGTTAGTGGAGTACAAGTTCAACATGTCTGTATACTTCCATATGCCCATATCTCCTTCTTCCTATTGGTTTCTTCAATTTGTCCACAATGACTAGGTACTAATTTAGAGCCCTTACATTTGGGCTGGCCTCAGTTCATAAAGTCAAGTGTTTTTGCCACATGACTCCACTCTTGAGAGCATCATTTCCATCCTTATGTGGACAACTGGTTTCCTTTAGCTCTCTCATTTACAATTACTTCTCAGAAAATCTGCATGGATGGATTGGCTGTTCAAGCTAGATACTTTCATCCTAATCCTGATACAATGTCTTGTTCATCTTTAGGTCTTTTTCATCTCTTACCTCGGTTGTGTTCGACCTTCTTTTGTTTGACTACAGTCTGTGGATTTGGCAGTTCAAACAGCACACATCTCTTCTACTCTATCTGTGCAAGATATTCTATCACTTTTGGGGTCTTAGAAATTCTTGGAAGCCTCTATCCCCTGGATAGACTCTACATGAGGGTTCTTGAGGGAATATTACCAACCAATGGGACCTTGCCAAGGATCTCTTGGATTTTGTTATCAACTTTCCTTTCTCCCTGAACATAATGACTGGAATTCCTCTTCCAACTCCCATCCTGGATTTAAAAACTGTTTCTTATAGATGCCTTTTTGACAGGTTGGGGAAAGTATTTGAATCCTTGAGAGATCTCAGGCCATGGGTTATAGGTCAAGTATAAGTATCATCTCAATCTTCTGAAACTTTAAACTGTTCATCCTATTCTGTATCATTTTCTTTCTATTCTAAAGAAAAACTGGTTATGATCCATTCCAACAACTTAACTGTGGTCTCTTAAATCACTTGTCAAGGGGGTACACATTATTTTGGTATCCTTGTTGTTAACATTGGATCTTTTGTTTTGGGCTCACTAACAGCATATTCACTGGTGTGCTTGTTAATGTTTGGGTAATTTAAATCTTTTTGCAAATTGGTTATCTCATGCCAATAGGATTCTTCTCATGGAGTGATCTCTCAATCCACAGATATTCCAGTGGCTATGCTCTTGGTTTGGTATGTCCCAACTGGATACATTTGCCACCTATCAGTATACAAAACTCCCTCATTTTTGGTCATCAGTTCCACATCCTTCAACATTGGTAGTAGATATTTTCAGACAGGATTGAAAGGACTGTTACATTTATTCCTATCTTCCCATTCTCCTTCTTTTTTGAATCCTAACTGTCATTCAAACCACTATGTGTTGGGTCAATTCTAGTAACACCATTCTGGCCTGGTTCTCATCACTATAGTCTTTGCAGTTGTCTCCACCATTACCTTTTTGTCCTTCCCTTCTCTTCTTTGGCAACCACATGTTTCCTTGTTTTATACACCAGTTCCCACACATCAGCTTCATGTGTGGCTTTTATCTTGTCTCTTGAAAGGACTGGTCTTTCCACATGAGTAATGTCCCTTATTTCCCATTCAGTCTGTTGTTCCTCATTATCTGTGTATCAGTGCAAATCACAGGGTTTTTTTTTACCACTAGTTGCTCCTTTGTGACCCCATAATCCTTCACTTTTCCAAGTTCTTCCAATGACTGTTCAGAAGTGTTGAATTCTGCAGGCTACCAGGTGGCCTTGTCCTCTACCTTAAATTTTTTTAGTTCTGCCATATTTGTTCCTCTTGTAATTTCTGTTTTTTTTTTTTTTTTTCAATATCATCCACTCTCTTGCCTCCTAGATTGGAATCTGAGTGTAGTCCTACATGCCCTGACTCTTCCTTTGTTTCAGCCTTTTGGCAGTTTGTTTCCTGTGCTACCTTTCTTGGAAAATTGTTTTACTCATTGTTTTAGCCTGTGGGTATTGTGTTCACCATGTGGGATGTGTTCACCATTGATATCACATGCATCCTTTACCACAGCACCTTTGTCACCTTCTACCTTGATAGGGCCCTTCTTCCTAAAACATTGGCAACTTTTTAAGCTAATTTTGCATTTACCATTATTTCCCTACCCTCTGTTTCTCATTTGTATTCCTATTTCAGGGACAAGTATTGATTTCAAAATGGTCCTCACACCAGATCAGTGGAAGTAAGCTATAATATTGGAGACTATAGTTTTCCTTCACAGAAAATGTACTTCAAATAGATACTTTTTGTGTGTAATCATGAAGTCAGGTTAGAATCTGTAATCCAGAGGGAAACAGGTGTACCAGGAGGGTTTGATGTGCTCATATTAGTGGGAGGGTTTTCACATGCTTTGCTTGCTACCACATATCTGTACTATGTTAAACTTGTAAAGGTATGGGGGAGTATCAATTCTTATTGTGAGAGGAATAAAAACATTGAACACATTGAGGGCAACAGTAATTGAGAAAAGTTTTTGTGTCTTAGAGTAAGTATCTTATTGGAAGCACATTTTCTGTATTGGAAAATTATAACTAATAACATAACCAAGATACTTTAAAATGTTCTTCTTTTAAATAACTTATCACTTTCTTATACTGATAGCTTTATTCTCTTTAAGTGGTAATGATATTCAAAATTTAGTATGTCTTTTCTTGGTAACTACAAATATGTTTCTCATCTGAATTTTCTGACCTATTTTTTGTGAATCCATCTACAATCTTGTGCAGGTAATAGTTTTTGATATCTTTGACATAACCAACTGTCATTTGTCAAGGTGAAATGTCAAGGGAGACTTCCATTACTGTTTTTTTTAGTTGATATTTTTGAAACAAATTAATATAATTTGTATTATTCATTATTCTAAGTATTATAGTGTCATTTTAAAAACAACTAAGGAGTAGACTGAGAAGTTCATTTGCTAATACTTAGCATTGTAATAGTAATATAGAATGAACAGGAAACTGAGAAGTTCGTTTGTTATTACTTAACATTGTAATAGTGATATAGAATGAACAGGAGACTGAGAAGTTCATTTGTTATTACTTAACATTGTAATAGTAAAATAGAATGAACAGGAGACTGAGAAGTTCATTTGTTATTACTTAACATTGTAATAGTGATATAGAATGAACAGGAAACTGAGAAGTTCATTTGTTATTACTTAACATTGTAATAGTGATATAGAATGAACAGGAGACTGAGAAGTTCATTTGTTATTACTTAACATTGTAATAGTAATATAGAATGAACAGGAAACTGAGAAGTTCATTTGTTATTACTTAACATTGTAATAGTGATATAGAATGAATAGGAGACTGAGAAGTTCATTTGTTATTACTTAACATTGTAATAGTGATATAGAATGAATAGGAGACTGAGAAGTTCATTTGTTATTACTTAACATTGTAATAGTGATATAGAATGAACAGGAAACTGAGAAGTTCATTTGTTATTACTTAACATTGTAATAGTGATATAAAATGAATAGGAGACTGAGAAGTTCATTTGTTATTACTTAACATTGTAATAGTGATATAGAATGAACAGGAGACTGAGCAGTTCATTTGTTATTACTTAACATTGTAATAGTGATATAGAATGAACAGGAGACTGAGAAGTTCATTTGTTATTACTTAACATTGTAATAGTAATATAGAATGAACAGGAGACTGAGAAGTTCATTTGTTATTACTTAACATTGTAATAGTAATATAGAATGAACAGGAGACTGAGAAGTTCATTTGTTATTACTTAACATTGTAATAGTGATATAGAATGAACAGGAAACTGAGAAGTTCATTTGTTATTACTTAACATTGTAATAGTGATATAGAATGAACAGGAGACTGAGAAGTTCATTTGTTATTACTTAACATTGTAATAGTGATATAGAATGAACAGGAGACTGAGAAGTTCATTTGTTATTACTTAACATTGTAATAGTGATATAGAATGAACAGGAGACTGAGAAGTTCATTTATTATTACTTAACATTGTAATAGTGATATAGAATGAACAGGAGACTGAGAAGTTCATTTGTTATTACTTAACATTGTAATAGTAATATAGAATGAACAGGAGACTGAGAAGTTCATTTGTTATTACTTAACATTGTAATAGTGATATAGAATGAACAGGAAACTGAGAAGTTCATTTGTTATTACTTAACATTGTAATAGTGATATAGAATGAATAGGAGACTGAGAAGTTCATTTGTTATTAGTTAACATTGTAATAGTAATATAGAATGAACAGGAGACTGAGAAGTTCATTTGTTATTACTTAACATTGTAATAGTGATATAGAATGAACAGGAGACTGAGCAGTTCATTTTTTATTACTTAACATTGTAATAGTAATATAAAATGAACAGGAGATTGAGAAGTTCATTTGTTATTACTTAACATTGTAATAGTGATATAGAATGAACAGGAAACTGAGAAGTTCATTTGTTATTACTTAACATTGTAATAGTGATATAGAATGAACAGGAGACTGAGAAGTTCATTTGTTATTAGTTAACATTGTAATAGTAATATAGAATGAACAGGAGACTGAGAAGTTCATTTGTTATTACTTAACATTGTAATAGTAATATAGAATGAACAGGAGACTGAGAAGTTCATTTGTTATTACTTAAAATTGTAATAGTAATATAGAATGAACAGGAGACTGAGAAGTTCATTTGTTATTACTTAACATTGTAATAGTGATATAGAATGAACAGGAAACTGAGAAGTTCATTTGTTATTACTTAACATTGTAATAGTGATATAGAATGAACAGGAAACTGAGAAGTTCATTTGTTATTACTTAACATTGTAATAGTGATATAGAATGAACAGGAGATTGAGCAGTTCATTCATTATTACTTAACATTGTATGTTTGTCTTCTTCAAACTCCTCCCACAATTTTGAAACTAACATCAAGAAACTTGGTAAACCAACTTGTGGGTGTCCCTCTCTCTATGGCAAAAAGAAGCTAAAACAGTCAACTAGACATAATGGGTTGTATGTTTAGTATTGTGTTGAACCTGAATGTTTTATCCCAACATATTTCTGTGGGAGCTATCTTTGAAACTGTGTTCATATCTCTACTCACAAGAAACAAATGTATCATACATGCTCAGGTACCATGGGTGGATGTTTTAACGGGTGATGTTTTTGTAACCAAAAGCTGGGTTATGAACTTTATCTTGTACTATTTGACTGCCACCAATTTTTTCAGGTTCCATTTACCCAAACCTTCTATTGTTGTTTTTGGAAGAACTTTTCTATCCAGAAATTTCAAAGCTGATAATGTATCTTTTTTAATTTACCAATCAGTCTGTTATATAGTGAAGTATCAGTGCTTTCTTGAAATTCACGTAAACTGTCAAGAACATTAGTCCATTTGCAGTAACTATAATGTTGTAGCTTTTCTGTTTATAAAACTGAACAGCTTGTTATCAGTTAAGTTGTTCATTTTTGTGATTTACTCTGACAGCACTTTTCATTGTTTAACATACAATATTCACTGGTTTCTAATTTCCTGGTTTCCTTCTGTGATCTTTCGTCAAGAATATGATACAACTTGATGAAGATTCTCTTCATGGACTTGTTGAAGATCTCTGGCCAAAACTATTCAGTTTTAGCTCCTTTAGCATTCTTGGATGCATTTCATCTGTAATATATATCTTCAGTAATTCTGTTCTACTTTAGATGTTTTGCCTTTAATTAATATTTGTTTTTGAGTTCAAACTCCTCCCACAATTTTGAAACTAACATCAAGAAACTTGGTAAACCAACTTGTGGGTGTCTCTCTCTCTATGGCAAAAAGAAGATAAAACAGTCAACTAGACATAATGGGTTGTATGTTTAGTATTGTGTTGAACCTGAATGTTTTATCCCAACATATTTCTGTGGGAGCTATCTTTGAAACTGTGTTCATATCTCTACTCACAAGAAACAAATGTATCATACATGCTCAGGTACCATGGGTGGATGTTTTAACGGGTGATGTTTTCTGTAACCAAAAGCTGGGTTATGAACTTTATCTTGTACTATTTGACTGCCACCAATTTTTTCAGGTTCCATTTACCCAAACCTTCTATTGTTGTTTTTGGAAGAACTTTTCTATCCAGAAATTTCAAAGCTGATAATGTATCTTTTTTAATTTACCAATCAGTCTGTTATATAGTGAAGTATCAGTGCTTTCTTGAAATTCACGTAAACTGTCAAGAACATTAGTCCATTTGCAGTAACTATAATGTTGTAGCTTTTCTGTTTATAAAACTGAACAGCTTGTTATCAGTTAAGTTGTTCATTTTTGTGATTTACTCTGACAGCACTTTTCATTGTTTAACATACAATATTCACTGGTTTCTAATTTCCTGGTTTCCTTCTGTGATCTTTCGTCAAGAATATGATACAACTTGATGAAGATTCTCTTCATGGACTTGTTGAAGATCTCTGGCCAAAACTATTCAGTTTTAGCTCCTTTAGCATTCTTGGATGCATTTCATCTGTAATATATATCTTCAGTAATTCTGTTCTACTTTAGATGTTTTGCCTTTAATTAATATTTGTTTTTGAGGAATACGTTTCTTTTCTGTCTTAGCCACTGTCTACCCTACATTAGGTGTTTTACTGTTAATACTTGTCTCTCTGTAACTTACTTTTAGTAGAATCACTGGAGGTACATCTAAACAGGAATGGTGTACATATAAACATGTTTGATACATGAGTTATAAACCCAGCTGCAGATATAAATATCTGATACCATAAAACTGATAATTATAGCATGAATCTTACCATCCATAGGAAGATTTATTTAATTAATATATACTATTTTTTGATAGAGAGGAAAGAAGAGCCAACAATCTGTATCAAGAAATAAGCCATAGAGAAATGGAACTAGAGCAACAGGCAGATACATCAAGTAGGTATAACTGTGGTTAAAAACAAGTTTTGTTATATTTTATTGATTGTCCAGTAAGAGGTTTGATACTTGTTCCATAATTTGATATCATAGTGAAATAACAATGCAGTGAAAACAATGTTTTATCTCTTTCATGTCTGGATGTGTGCAATGAAGAATTTTAAAAAATGATATAAAATAAACTTGTAATTTTTCTTTCAGAAATATGAAAAAAAGAAAAATTGTAATGTTGAAGGTTTTATTTATTAAGTTTATGCATAAAGAAAGATCTAGAAAATAGAAAATGTTCATTTTAACTCTGATCAGAATCATTAGTGAATTTCCAGAATTGTTTTTCTGAGGACAGTACAATAGTCTTATCCATCAAAGAGGAAACTTGTAATGGCTTTCAACAAAATGGTGAAAATCTGATTTTGTAACTTGATTATAAGTCTAGTTATATTGATTTTTATCCAATCCCTGTTTCTCAGCTTTGGTTGACAGATATAAAGCTATAGGCTAGTGATGAAAACATTCCAGCTATATAATCCAGTGTGGGCTCTAGTTCAGTAGAGATGTGTCTAAAGGTCATAACAGAGTGGTTACAGTTTAGCTAGATGATATGTTATTAGAAGAAATAATGTTTTTGAACAACTTCTGCTAGACTTTCAGTCCTGATTTCATTTTTGTTAAGCCTTAAGGAAGAACTTGTTTTATCAATTTATATCTTATTTGTTAGGAAAAGAAAAGGTCTTGTGAAGCAAGGTGCCTAAACTTATTCAAACCATTTTTCTTATATTGACCACTTAACTGTTTGAATGGACAGAGAAAATCATTGAAAAGAAATGTAAGCCCCCCCCAGTGGTGCAGTGGTATGTTTGCAGACCTAAAGTACAAGAAACCTGGTTTCGATACTTGTGGTAGGCATAGCGCAGATAGCCCATTGTGTAGCTTTGTGCTTAACTGCACACAAACAAACAAGAAACATAAAACACTGATTGTCATCCTGATTATAAAATTAAGTAAAAGTTGGTTTATTGTATGCCAGTGAAACTGTTTGTTTTTATAAATTCAGAAGAAAGGTAAACTTTACAGGTGTATATAAATAAAAATTTATTAGCATTCTACAAGAATGTAGAAAGGCATGCAAATATGTAATGAGAATCTATGACAAAGGTAAACATTTTCAGTTGTTTCTTAATATTTTATAAATTTCATAACTTTATACAAGAATCAGAAATGACATTATCCAGAGAGTGTTGTTTTAATATTTGAGACTGTTTTATTTAGTTCTTTTTATTGGCAATGCAGTGAAAGAAACCATATAACAAATTAACACATCTGAATGTTTTAAAGTTAAATAACAAAATTGTTTTCTGGTAGACTTTTGTCAGTTACTCTTCTCGGTTTAATAAACTGGAATTACTTTAAAGCAGCATATTACACCACACATAATTATGTATGTGCATGTAGTGTTGTTTGGTTTACTGAAGTAATATTGGTAGTATTACAAACAGTACATATCAAGATAAATCTTAAATTTAAAGACATGGAAGAAAGTTTTTCAAATTTATTTCAAAAATTATTTAATATTGAAATCAACTTTATTTTTAGAAAGTTTTTACCTTCTGATCTGAAAAATAAAAATAATTTGGCCCACTTTAATTATTGGTATTAGCTTTATGAAACCAAGCTGGTTAGGTCCTCCTTTTGATTCATACTATCTTTGTTTAATACAGGACAAAATTTGTTACTTTCACTATCAAACCTGCAGCTCCCTTTCTATTTTCTTTGATTCTTTCCTTTTGAAATCAAAACATGAAGCTTCCATTTCTTTTAAATGAATGCCTTCACTCTACATATCTCACTTTATGATCTCTAAAAAAAGAAGACATATATGCCAAATTTTTATTTGCTATTTAAATCAGACTATTCTCATCTATGATCTAATACCAGGATATGAATGTCTCTTGATTCAATCTGTCAAGCCATGTTTTGTCCTTATTTTAAAACCAAGACTTGTATGTTCCTTTGTTGAATCTGTTGGACCTGATGATGTACACTAAGAAATGCTGCACCATCTATTTCCTGCTTCTCTAGCTATTCTTCTGATTGTTTTTAACTAGATCTGGCAGGATAATATTTTTCCTGATGCCTGGTGCCAAACCATTGTCCTACCTTTCTCTAAGTCTGGGAAGGATCCCAAAATTTCTTCAAACTACCGTCCAGTTGCTTTAACGAGCTTCTCTGTAAGACCTTAGAGAGGATGGTTAATGCTCATTTTGTTTGGTTTCTCGAATCAAACAACCTCCTCTCGCCCATTCAGTGTGGGTTCTGACGATAATGCTCCACCATAGACCACAGGATTAAACTTTAAACGTCAGTCTGAGAAGTCTTTCTCAAATGACAACATCTTGTATCAATATTATTTGACATTGAGAAGGCTTATGATACAACATGGAGGTATGGCATTTTGCGAGATCTCCATATATATGGGTTACATGACCATTTGCTAATTTTTATTACAAAAATTTTTAATGGACAGACGATTCCAAGTTAGTGTGGGTTCAACACTTTCCCATTCTTTTCTACAGGAACTTGGAGTCCCTCAGGGCTGTGTTTTGCATGTCACACTTTTCAGTATAAAGATTAATGCCATTACTGAACAACTCCCTCTTACTGTTGCAAACGAGCTCTATGTAGACGACTTTCATATCTCATGTTTTGTTGAACACGAGGTATATTGAGAGGAAGTTTCGGACTGCCCTCACTTTTTTACTAAAGTGAACCACAGAAAACGGCTTTAACTTCTCTCTGTGTAAAACCGTTTGCATGCACTTTTGCTACCCTGATCCTGATTTCCGTATTGGTGAAGTTGTGCTGCCTGTGGTACCTGAGACAAAGTTCTTGGGGATTATCTTTGATCATAAACTGACCTTTATATCATACATCAAGCAGCTACTGGTCAAATGTACAAGAGCACTGAACATCCTCTGTGCCCTCTCTTTCAACACTTGGGGAGTGGATCAATGTTCTATGCTAAAGATATATATCGTGCTCTTATTCAATTGAAATTGAACTATGGATCACTGGTCTGTGGCTCTGCTAGGATCTCAGCCTTTAAGATGCTGGACCCTATTCATCATCAGGGACTTTGGCACTGCACTGGGGCTTTCTGCACTTCCACAGTTCAGAGCTTATACACACATTCTCATGCACTTCTGCCTTTTGCAACTGTCTTTACTGTATGCTTTGAAATTTCATTCCTTACCAAAGCATCACACCTGGGGTTGTGTTTTCCTTCCTCGTTGGCCATACTTTTCCAGAACAGACTGATCTGCCATTGCTTCTTTTGGCCTTAATATCCAGGCACAGTTGGATGAATTGCTTCTGTCCTGGGATAACATTGCTATATCCACTAGTCAGCCCATTCCACTATGGCTTATTACAGTCCCCAAATGTGACCAATCTTTAAGTCATCTGAGAAAAGCAGCAACTACCAATTGGAAATACTGTCTATTATTTGCTGAATGTCTTTCGAACCATCCTTCCATTCGTATTTATACAGATGGTTCAAAATCAGGTGACTGTGTGGGCTCTGTCATGGTTTGTTGTGGTTTGGTGATTGAGTGCAGAATCCCCTCTACAGCTTCTTTGTTCACTGGTGAATTGTGCGCCATTTCTCTTGCAATAGATCACATAGAAGCTGAGCAATATTCAAATTACATTATTTATCCTGTCTCACTTAGTTCTCTACTGGCCCTGGAATCACTTCACATTAGTTCACACCCTGTTCTTGCTGATATTCAAAACCCATTTCTCTTCAACACCTAATTCTATCCAGTTTTTCTGGATACTGGGCCACATTGGTATTCGTGTGAACACTTGCCAACACTGCAGCTAAAGCTGTCTGCTCTGGCACTATCACTGCTGTGCCTGTTCCATACATGGACTATGGTCCTGCATTCAAGGCTCGGCTCCATGCTAGTTGGTAGTAGACTTTGAGTGAGCAATGTGAAAACAAGCTTTTCAAAATAAAACCCTTTATTGGCATTTGGCCATATTGCTTCTGTAAGGATCAGAAATAGAAAGTTGTTCTATCTAGACTAAGCATTGGTTACAGTTTTCAACTCATTGTTTTCTTTTATCTGGGACTGATGCACCAATGTGTTGTCTGTGTAACACTCAGGTCTCTATAAGCCACATTTTATTGTCTTGCCGTTGTAATGACTCTCAACGACAGCACCATTTTAAACATATTTTACCACATGATTAACCTGTAATGTTAGACAGTGTTATTGGCAATGGTGACAATGTCCACTTTAGAAATGTTTTTAGTTTTTAAAAGCCATTAATCTTTTAATGCTATTTAAATTTCTTAATTTATACATTAGACCTTTTTAATGTGATTCCTTTTTAAGAATCAAAGTACATCTCATTCCATTTGAAATTAGAAAATGGCCATAAGGTCAAATAACTCAACTGGGACTGGAAAGGCCAACTTCAGGTGGCTAACGCTGCTCTTTGAACTACCAGTTTGTCATCCTGGCGAGTTATAATTAAAATTTTGCTACAAGTCTTTTAAAACTTTTATTACTTAACTTTTTGGAAATGGCCATAACATCAAATAACTCATAACCAGGACTGGAAAGGCTAACTTCATGTGACTAATGGTGGTTTTTGAACTTACCTTTTAGTCTTCCTGGCAAGTAATGATAATTACATTTATGCTATGGAAAGTCCTTTACAACTTGTATTACTGTAATTTTTCTCTTGTCACTATAGACTAAATGTAAAAATTGGATTTAATGCTATTTTTTAATTCCAAAATTAAACTTTGTTTTGTTTTACCTTAATTTCCTTTTATGAATTTTACTAATTTTACTTCAATTTTAACTTTTAATAGGATGTTTGACACAGATACTCTAGTTGCTTTGCACCATAAAACACCAAACCAACCAATGTTATTTTAAAAACAAGACTTGTGTGTTTCTTTATTCAATCTCTCAAGCCATGTTTTATCCATATTTTAAAACCAAGACTTGTATGTTCTTTTATTTAATCTATCAAGCTGTGTTTTGTTCTTGTTTTAAAACTAAGACTTGTATGTTCCTTTATTGAATCTGTCAATCCGAGTTTTGTTCTTATTTTAAAAACAAGACTTGTATGTTCCTTTATTCAGCCTGTCAAGCCATGTTTTATCCATATTTTAAAATCATGACTTGTATGTTCCTTTATTAAATCTGTCAAGCCTTATTCATACCATTTCTTATGTTTTTGGTCTGTAAAATCAAGTAGTGTGTGTAACCTTTAAAATACACCATACATGTAT